>NW_026057580.1:27931604-28231604 GCF_023721935.1 Panthera uncia | reverse complement strand
TTTTTATACTTGAATTTCTATCAGCCATCAGAGAATGTTCCCAAACACAGAATATAACTTTTCGAGTCAAAGAGAAAATGTTAGCCAGGACCCCAGAGTGTTTTGCCAGTTCACAGACTCGTGGGTCTTGTCATGTTAAGTTATACACTGAATCTTCATTTATTCGGGTTAACAAATTCTTAAGAGTTTATGAATGCCCTAGTTTGGGAATTTGTGATTGTTCCAATAGTGATGCATCTGTGGCTCCCTCCTTAATGAGGAATCATTTGTTACTCTAAAAGGACAGTGCTGGATTTTCTAAATACCAGGCTATCTAAAATGAAATCTTAGACCCAAACGAATGAACTTGCGTTTCCTTCTTTTGTCCCCAAAATGAATGCTCACCAAGAGCAGTTTCATAGTACATGCCATTTTTAAAAATGCAAGCTCATCAGAATGTACATAAATGCACTTAAGACCCTACAGAGCCAGCAGCACAAAACTATGATAGTGGACAGTTATCTTTTCAGCTATTCTCAATAAGGACCATGTATCTTCTACCTTTATTAAGACCTCATTTTGTTTTCTTTTTACTATAATAGGCCAACACAGTCACAAATAACAATGGGAGTATTTTTTCAGATCTCAGTTTTCAAAATACAGTATTAGTGCAGTTTGTTCAACCAAAGCCCAGTAACTAATGGTGCAGTCTGTTTGTGACCACTTCCTTCCAAGATCCTGTTGTTTGCCCAAACTCTCTCCATCTCCCTCCTGTTAGAATTCATTCCGTGTTTTATCAGATTAAACTTCCAGGTTTTTTCTGAAAGGAGAAAGGAACAGGGAAACCCTCTGTGTTGTGCTATCATGGATGGCATCAATTAAAGTTTCAGAATTTCCCAATTCTCTGTACCTCACAGATAGCACAAATTCTTGTGTTATAAATTCTATTTACTGTCACAGAGAAATGAATATATGCTGCATGGGGATTTCAGCAAGGGACTAACTTGGCATTAGAAGAACACTCTGTCTTGGAATTTACATTGTCCCTGCGCCCATGCTTGGGCTCAAGTCTTCGAATCATTACACCCTCAGACATACTAAAGACCACCCCTCCTTTAAGCATTCCACTTACAAAAGTTATAGAAACATACTTACTGCTATATCCAGATTATAATACCCAGATTACTTAGTTTATAGAAAAGGTAGACTAATCTACATAGTTGTAAGTTTCTCCATTTCTTTTCTCTTATAAAGCAGTTACGATTAATGTTTTATATCTTTAGATCCTACAGTTCTTGAACTGTAAAGCATTATGTTCCAAACACAATAATGAGAAAATATTTTTATTAATTTTCTATTCTCTATTTGCGCTTCCATAAAACTTCTTAATCCAGATGATTAGAGCAGAAATCATATTCCAAAGATAATTTATGTTAAAACTCTGTTATCTATTACTTTTTAAAAAATTATGTGATGAGTGTGTACAAATGTATTTATATGTTTATACCATATAGTTATATTTAAAGTTAAAGTTGTTTTTATCTAATTTTTAAAAACAGCATATAAAAAACAAATTGAAAACAATTTACATTTCTGTAGTACTGAATTTGGCTTAACATCTCACATGAGGCATTAGAACCTATACCTCTCTTTCAGCACCAAGTATGTCAGAATGTTCCAGCATCTCCATTTTGCTATTTTAAATATCTTCTATGATAACTGTTGAAGCCTTTCTGTAGGAGTCAATTCAAAGAACACTTTAAGAACAAACCAGAGTTTGTGAGTTTGGCTATATGCAGCTGATATAACTGAAAGCTAAAATTTTATGGTTCAGATCATCAATTTCCATTTCAATTTTATTGTCCATCTTCAAGCTATCTGAAAGAATGGTCATAAGTGTGATTTCTGAGTCTAAAGTTGCTGCAATTTGAGACCCTATAAATATAGATGTCATAGTGATGATGGATTTAGTGCTGTACTGGGTTTGCCTAAACAAGTCTTCCCAGAGCAGGTTTTGTCTGACTCCAAGTGATGGATGATGGAAACCAATTGCTCATGAAACTTTATTGTTCTGTGTGTATGTGTGTGGCCATGCATGTATGTGTGTTTTTGATAGAAGTGAACATTCATCAGCCATTCTCAAATATATTATCCTTTGATTTCCATGAATTTCCTATAATTCATTATAACTAGTCTCTTGGGCAGACGTACACATTGCAGAGGTTAACCATTACAACTTAACATCTATATGATGGCTTGCCTGTCTATTTCTCCCCTTGGTATATCAGAGGAAGTCAAAGAAAGCAGTAGGGTTTTGGAATCAGAGATTAAGAAATCCCAGCTCTGGAACCATTAGCAGTGGATTTGGACAAGTTGTTTGCTCTGTTCAAGCCTCTGAACCCTGATTATTTCAGAGGTAGAATGGGGATAATAATAATGTTTAGAGTAAACAAGGTAATGCAATATAGAACACTTAGTATATCTAATATGGGTAAATAAAGTATGAATACGTTTCACCTAAAATATATGGTGGTAATAAATGTCTAGATGAGCTAGATCTCTGCATTTCAACAGATTTCCATTGAATACTGTATTTTCTGTAGTTCATTCAACATTATTTTTCTCAGTTTTGTGTCCTTTAGTTTTTTTTTTTGCTTTGACTCAGTAGTTTTCTAACTGTTGATAATAATACCACTTCTATTATAATTACCTACTCCATTGTTTTATAATACTCTTATTCTATCAGTATTATCCTTAGTTCATGTAATCTGTTGTTATATGGTAAATATACTTCTTATTTTCTCAATTATGTATAATTTAAATCTAACTTGAGAAAAACAAAAATTCTTTTGTGTATATGATATACAAATATTATTATGGGCTTATCCATTTTATGAACTGGATTTAAACAATAAATTTAGAGCAACTAGAATCCTGATACTTTGAAGACAGACGTACACAACTGCATATGGAGCATAAAATGGGAAGCGGGTGGTAAAGCAAGAGAGTTACAGGTTAAACACTTCCAGGGAAAGAGTGAGTTTAAGATTGTCTAACCTGGAATGAAAGAGAGAAACAGACATTCAGTTTAACAACAGTCTGAATAAACATACTTATGTACTATGTCCCTACAAAATCTATGTTGAAGTCTTAAGCCCAAGTACCTTAGAATGTGATTGTATCTGGATTATGGGTAAATGTGGTTATGTGGATGGGCCCTAATCAAGTATGACTGATGTCCTTACTAGAAGGCGAAGAGACAGCCAGAAGTGTGTGCGCACAGAGGAAAGACCATGTGAGGATACAAGGAAAAAGCAGAAGATTGGGCTCTCAGGGTAAACAAAATAGGCTAATACCCTGATCTTAGATTCCCAACCCCAGATCTGTGTGAAAATAAATTTTGGTTAAGTCCCCCAGTCAGTGGTATTTTGTTAGGTTAGACATAGGAGACTAAGACACCAAACAAAATAAGTCAACCAAACAAAAAAACCTAACATTTACAGAGTGTCTGACTTTTTTTGCTAATTGCTCGTTTTCTATTCAACAATCAAGAAATGAGTGGATTGACATAATTTTTACCATTACCATACTTGTACATTGCATTTATGGATATGGAAATTGAGTATCAAAAAAGTTAGTAGTCTTGCCTATTTGTCTCATCCCATTTTCCTGCAAACATTCCAGCACACAGGACATGATTGTGCTCCAGCACCCCCCAGGTTTTCTTTCAATTTACTCAAATCCCTCCTGCCTCCAGGGGCTTTTGCATATGATGTTGCCTCTGCCCAGCACATTCTTACCTAATTCTGCTGGTCTACTGATTCCTACTTATTTTTCAGATTCCATGTCAAATCTTACGTCCTTGAAAATGTGTTCCCTGAGATCTCAGTTTAAATCAGCCCACAACTCTTTTAAGCATTTTGATGCTTACTATATGTTATCTTCTCTCTTGAGATTTGAATTACAAAAGATGTCACTAATGCTGTTTTGTCAATCTTGTATCCTACCATGGACTGTCTTGCCTGACACATAATAATATTGAAAAATACCTGCATGATAAATTAAGACTAAATATCTCCTAGATAATAAATGACGAAGCTGACAGTCAAAAGGAATTCTTTGTCTCCAAAGTCCATGCTTTCCCTCTTTTTTTCTTAAAAGTGTGTATATACATATTTTGTATGTGTAGATATTACATTTATATGTTTATACAGTAAGTAATTTAGAAAAGGATTAGGGCACAAAAGTAATGTAGGTATTTCTAAAATGGAATTCAAGTGAGCAAACAGCATATATGGTATGAGGTAGCTACCGTGCCTCATTTACTCTCTCCCTTCCCAAATAAAAGAAGTGTGATACAGCAGAATAATCCAGAATCCCCAGTAACATTTCCTAAGGCAAATAGGCTTTATTAGTAATTGTGGAACTGCGGCTAGATTAAACTGAAAGTGTTCATCAGTATGTTGAGTTTTGTGGAACTTAATTCTGTAAATAATCTGACTAGGGACATACTCTCTAAATTCTCATTACGAAATTGTTAGCACTGTTTGAAATTGTGATATGCTGACCAACCCCAACAGAGAATGTTAAGTATAAACACTTGTACTGTAAGCTATCCATTAGCTCCTAATGTCTTTGGAACTCCAAGGGCAGATTTTTAAATTCAGGAATGAAAGGGGGTTCTCTGAGGATGATTTCATCACCAGATCACTTTATATGTTTCTGTGTGCTTTTTGATCCTCCCCTTATTTCTCTGAATAATCGGACTTCCTCTATCACTTCCATGTCTGATATTTTCTTGACTTGTTTTGAAGGAAGCCACAAAACAACCAAATGAGGGATTGCCCATGGTAGAAATTAAGGTACTACTATATGAATCTCTTAAAAACTAAAAAATTGTATTTCACAATTATTCTGCTGGTTTACTTTATCCTTTTAATGCTTTAGAAAAATAAAAATTTAAGTATATTCTGTGAATATTCAGAAATTATGAATATCATGTTTAAAATATTTTATTTATATAATTGTATCAAATATAAGGTCTAAAATGTGCTAAATTAATTTATGAGATTTTATTAGTGTTTTTTTTTTCAATTTTTTAATGTTTATTTATTATTGAGAGACAGAGAGACACAGCGTGAGCAGGGGAGGGGTAGAGACAGGGGGAGACACAGAATCTGAAGTAGGCTCCAGGCTCTGAGCTGTCAGCACAGAGCCCGGCGTGGGACTCGAACTCACAAACTGTGAGATCATGACCTGGGCCGAAGTCAGTCGCCTAACCAACTGAGCCACCAGGCACCCCAGTTAGTGTTCTTTTCTAAAGTAGATATTTCATCTCAAGGAATTGTGACTAGGAGTGGCTTATTGCTCATAATGATAAAGATAATAATTGGATATATTGTTCCTAATTAAATTTAATCAGTGATCTTAGTATCTAATCTAATATCAATTAGATATATAATATCAATTATCTAATATCAATTGAGTATTGTTTTACAGATCCTGAAATATAATTTAATTAGAACCCCTATAATTAATATATGATATTAACCATCTCACTGATATTTAATCTCGATCACAAATGCAAAAATATATTTTAAAAATCCATTTATCCAGTGGGAATATCTGAAATTTTATCAGGGAACAGTCTTTGAGAAGAATTATGACATGATGTGGAAACCCTTTTCTTCCATGTAAGAACACAAAGGAAAAGAAAAATGTTCTCAAGGTTCCCAAAGAATGAACCCCAAAAGAAAAATTAACTAGTATAATACTGAGTTTAGAACTCTCCAGAAAACAACTCAATTGCATGATATTTTCAATACTAAATTCAGAGCTTTTAGTTACTATTTGCTCAGCTGCCCATAATTGTTAGAAAATCTAACTATGGCTCAATGAATGCCAGCCGTTACTTTGCCAGTAGAAAGTCCCATGAGCACAGGGATAATCCTATCCTAACATGGAGACCAGGGCCAGACTGTGGTCACAGTGGAGGTGGTATCTAAGCACCTGGAAGCCTGTGGGCTTGTTAAGGGAATAGTTGATGTATTTCTAGGAACATAGTTGTTGTTATAAACTAAAATGCAAAATTGATTTTTCGAGGTCAGTAGGCTAATGCCTTAGTTTTATTAAAAAACTAAAGATGGACAAATCATAACTCTGCCAATTGAAGGGTTATTTTTTCACTGGAGACACAAAGCAATTATATAACACAAGAAAACACTACGTAATTGAATGCAAAAATGAATGGCATGCTGTTGGTGGTATTAGATGGTTAAGAGATCATTAATGCTGAAAATATTGGTAGCATTTTCGGTAGTAAGTGAAGCTTAAGTACGTTCTTAAGTATTAGCAGCATTTAAGTGGATAGAAGAGAAACCTAGGCAGGTTTCTCTTGGTTTAAATTTCAAGTGAAGATTTTTAGACCTAATTTTTTGATAGTGACCTACTATCCAAAGTTTTTTTTTTTTTTCTTTGATGTTTATTTATTTACTTTGAGAGAAAGAGAATGCGTGCGGGAGTGAGCAAGCAGAAGAAGGGTGGAGAGAAAGAGAAGGAGAGAGAGAATCCCAAGCAGGCAGTGCAGAGCCCAACACAGGGCTCAATATTATGACCTGAGCCAAAATCAAGAGTCAGACACTTAACTGACTGAGCCACCTAGGCACCCCTACCATCAAAGTTTTAAATCAAGAAGTTTAACTTATTTTTTTTCAAGGATGGGATGAAAAGTGGAAGCTGGGAGCAATTCCATGTCACCTGTGGAAACTACCTGAATATATATGGTAGGAATTGAATTGGCCTTCTTAACAGAAATATCCCCTATTTATGTTTAATTCCCTTTAAAAAAATCAATTTTTATAGTGAACTTACTAAATTTCTTCTAAGTTAAATGCATATAAAATAACCCTAGAAGGGCACCTGGGTGGCTCAGTCAGTTAAGCCCCATTTGGGGCTCTGCACTGACAGAGCAGAGCTTGCTTGGGATTCTCTGTCTCCTCTCTCTCAGCTTCTCTTTCTTTCTCTCTCTCAAAATAAACCAGTAAAACCAATAAAATAGTGTATTGGCATCAAATATATAAATTGAGGTCTATCTTTTATTTCTGTTTGTGAATAGACAGTTTAGGGGTCTAAATCCTCCCTGAAAATATAATTGTTTTGATTTTATAGTAATTTCTTTATATGTTTATGGCTGATTAAATAAATTAATGGTGTTTTTTTATTTTCTTTTAGATTTTATGTTGAGAGGGACAGGGAGGGAGGGAGGGAGAGAGGGGAGAGTAAGAAGGAGAGAGAATCTCAAGCAGACTCCACGCTCAGCACGGGCCCTGTGTGGAGCTCAATCTCACGACCCTGGGATGGTGACCTGAGCCAAAATCAGAAGTCAGACTCTTAACCGACTGAGCCACCTCGGCACCCCAATGGTGTTTTCAGTATAAATATGATAGGCAGTTAATAAGGAAAATACACGCATGTTCATGTTCTATAGTGAGGTTTATCACTGGCAATTAAAAACTGCTTTCTTAAATAAAAGATGGAAGTCAGTAATTTTAAACAATGACTTTTATAACACTGAAGAATAATCAGACAAAAGAGTTAATACCCAACATAATGGAATTTTACTATTTGCTGTCTTTTTGATCATATATGTGTAAGATTGGCCTATTCCATGTATTCCTTCTAGGCTTTGCTAAGACATGTGGAAGCTTAGAAATTGTTGCTGTATGATGATAGGCATGCAAATAATAAAACAGTCGGTCACCCACATCTCTGTTGTGTTCAGCATAGTTATTTGACCTTTCCTGGCATCTACCCTGACTACCTAAATGTGATGAATAGAATTTATGGCCCAGTAAACTTTTCTTTCAGGTTCTAATTGGTGGAGAGTTGTTAATGATTACTATTATGTGAATACAAATGACAAATATGAACAATCACTGCAAGTTTGGGAGAAGAATAATTACAGGTAGTTCAAACACCAGGAGTCCTGAAAAGAGTTCAATATATATTTATAATTATGCAAAAAAATATTTGTTCTACTCATTTGACCTTTAAAGCACCCCGTGTGCTGATTTTAGAGAAAGCATTACAAAGCCTTGATGGAAAAATTTTACACTGCATGGTGTGCTAGGCAAACTGTATCATCAGCAAATGCTAAACAATAATGTTGTAAGACTGTTTTCTTACGTTCAGTCAATTCCTGTTAGATTCAGTCGGACACAATCAGAACAGCATTGCCTCCACTCTAATGAGCCTAAGGGGAAAGATATGACTGCTGTTAAAAAGTGTGTCTCTTGAATAAAGTAACAATCCTGCTAGATGAAATATTAGAATTGCATTTTCGGCAAAGAACACATGATGGTCTACATTGTTATAATGGACATTTACTTACTTTCATCTTTCTTCAGCTTAGCTGCCAGCTCTCTGGAATAGGTGTATGAGAAAAGATAATATACCATCCATGTATTCATTTACAATGGGTAATTTATTTCAGAAATGATAATAGCTTTGAAAACAAGAATAACCAATGCAGAATTTTAAGTATGAAAGAAAAATTCCCATACTTATCCAAAGGCGAAAGCCTACAGAATTAGTATATAGGAAATAGTGTTCTTGATGGTGAAGAAGTTTACCCTCTGAGACAATGAATAGAAATTGTACTACAATAATAAAAACCATAATAAATTTTAAATAAAAGCCACCAATGTGATATATTTATAATTAGTCTCCTACCATCATATATGAATCTTTCCTAATACTCTTGAGTTCTTCTGTTTGTTTATTCAGATCAGAGGTCATGGCAGGTCTATAGCTTAGAGTTGATAATCAAAAGCCAGTCACGTGATATGTTACTTTTCATGCAGAAAACCTTTTTAAGGAATTAATGTGGCTAACACAAATTAAGAGAGACAGGTCTTGAGATTTTAACAAAAACTATTATCAGGTCCAGCTCCAATTAAAGAATCAAATTCCATACTCTGTTAACATTAATACTGTTTCACTGATGTGATTATAAGATAATATAAAAGATCTTCCTATATGTTGGGTCAAATGATATCTCTGTATTCTCAGTATTGTAGGTATCAAAATCAGTATCAGTCAGAACTTTACCAAATAAACAGATCCAGCAGAAGATATATATTAAGAGATTTATTTCAAGGAATTGGCTTATATGATCGTGGCATCTGTCTGGATAAGTACAAAGTCTTGAGGGGCAGGTCTGCAGACTGGAAACCTCTGGGTGGGGGCTAATGCTACAATCCACAGGTGGAATTTCTTCAAGGGAACTTCAGTTTTGCTTGTAAAGCCTTTCAGTTGATGAATGAGGTCTACTCAAATTTTGAAGGGTCATCTCCTTTACTTAAAGTCAATTGCTTGTAGATGTTAACCACACCTACAAAATGCCTTAACAGCAACACCTAGATTAGTGTTTGAATAACAGGAGACTGTAGCCTAGCTAAATTGCCACACAAAACTAACCATCACAGACAGTAGATTGAGAAAAAATTTTGAATAAAATTTAGGAACATATAATGGAAATGTTGAGAAAGCTTATATACCACAAATTAACTTCTAGAAATTTTCCTAATACATCGATGTGTGTATCAAGATGCATGAAACAGTCATATATTTTAGTTTTACAGAAAAGAGTGAAAATACAAAGATTCCCAAATATCAATGATTGAACATTTTAGAAATAAAGTACAGACATATGAACTATTACTATACATTCATGAAAGTTAATAGTTTGGAATAACATTAACATACATAAATGTCTTATGTTATTAAATTAACAAAGAAGGCAAACTCCAAAAGAGTTTATATGTTACATTCCCAACTTCAGGGAACATTCTGTAATAAAATGACAGTTTTAAATTACAATACAGTTATAATGGTTCCTTCTGATAAATGCAGGTTATTGTGCCTTTTTCCTCTTTGGTATTTTCAGCATTTTATGAAATATCTTCTAATAAATAGAATAAAGTACATGCTATCTTCAAAAGAAAAATGCTGTCATTCGTTAAGCACCTATTTTATTTCAGATAGTGTCTTGCAAAACTGCTCATTATTCAACACATACTGTAGTGTTTGCCACATACAAGGCCCTGTTGTACGTATGAGGATATAGGAGTAACATAACAAAGGCCTCTGTCTCCTTATACTGTTGACATTGTAGTGAATGAACTATAATCTCCATACAGAATAGCATGTTCCACATGCTTAAAGTAGTGAAGCTTAAAGATCTGGTATTGAACTGAACTCTCATTCTCAACTATAGACAGACAAAGCCCTTAAAACTCCACTTTATTCATTTCGCTTCTAACCTTCACCATCTCTCAAAATCTCACACTATAATATCTCTTATTCTTCACTCTTCCTCTCGTAATCATCATAATCACACAGAGGCCAGTTCTGGGATATTTCTACTCTGTATTTGTGTGTAGTCTTTATTGCACAACTTAGAACCATTGTGTATTGAATTAATATGTATTTTATACCACACTTTTTCATTATTCTCTAGTCAGATCCACAAGAGTAAACACCACTGTTGACTATGGGCTAAATACAGATCTTTAAAGGAAGACAAAAAAATGTTCTTCTCATTAGGATAAAATATTCTAATTTGTAATATAAATATGTAAATACATATGTATATGTATTTTAGATACATATATGCAGATGTGTACGCACACCTGTATGTACATGTGTATTCCTTGAAATTTTAGAATGTAGAGTAACTTTTGTTCTTGATTAAAAATGCCACAGACAACGTTTGGAATAAAAAATAGATTCTTAATGATAAACATGCTGAAGTGTCAAAAAATCTTTTAAGAAGAGTTCGAACAGAGAATACTTGGTATACCAAATATTAAAATAAATTGTCCCACTAGAGTAATTAAAGAAATATATTTGGAATCAAGTACACTGAAGACCTATAAAATACGAAGTGAAGAAATACTATATACATAAAATATTATTGTGAATATTAGTGACCTTCAAATCCATGTATAAACATAAAATATAGGCAAATATTTATTTCTTTGTTGGGAAGGATTTTCATTCAGAGAATATATTGAAAATACTAATAGATCTTATATGAGTAGAAATATAAAACTAAACATTTACTTCTGGGAACATTTCCTAAGATTAAATAAGAGTGATATGACCTCATAAATTAGTATCATGTACACATTTATCACTTTAAAATCTTAGAAACTAAATACCCAACAATATGTTATGTAGTCACATAAGAGAAATTATGCACATCAGAAAAATTTAATTTAGATGTATAATTATTGACCTATATTTTATTTATATAATTATAAAAACAAAATTAAATATGATTACCCTGTTGATTATTTTTAAAAACAAAATTTAACAGTAAATTTCAAAGATCTTAGTGGCTTTATTCAGTGATTCATGAATATGTATGTATTGTATATATATTATCTTTTCAGTCATTATAGCTATAATCAACAGCCAAATAAATATGTTTGATGGCTTAATGGGTTTCCTTTGCTTCATGAAATATGGGAAATTTGTTCATTAACAAAGTCTTAGTGAATAATTGCTAATACTATTTCAATATCACAAAACAGTATGAAATATTTTTCCAAACATTAAAATTTAAAGATTGATTGGAGAAAAGTAGTTGTGCTTTTTATTTTTATCATTTAATGAATAACTTCCTAGAAGCTGTATCCTCCCTAAGATATTTTTAACAGCTTAATTGTAAGAAGTAATTAACCCAGAAAGCTTCTAGTTTGCTTCTAAATACAGCATCCAAGAATATCAAATGGGTTCTAAAAATGTTCAGTACATTTTTTCCCATGTTCTTAATATACAGAACAGCATGATCTTTTCAAAAACTTTTCAGAACTTTCTTTATCATAGCATTAATATTGGCTGCCATGTTATACATGGTCTTAGTTTTATTAACTTTGTATCATGATATAGATAAAAGGAGGATGCAAAAAAAATCTCCAAATATTTTTTAAGAAAAAATGTATATGCATTATAGATATGATTTATCTCATTGTTCCTATTCTTTATTCACTACAAAAATGTGTAAATGTGTGTGTGTGTGTGTGTGTGTGTGTATTCACATATACAGAACACACTTTCTGGGGTCATGAGAACATTTCTAAAATTGACCATATGCTGGGCTATGCAGCCTAAGTGAATAAATTTCAAGAATCAGAAGCAAACAGAATATTCTTTGAATAAGCTTGATTTGAGCTTTTATAGTATTTTATAATATAAAAGATAACCAGGAAGTCCCTGTACAGTTCTGAATAATCTTGGGCCAAACAAACAAAAAAATCACAAAAGAAATTAGAAAATATTTTGAATAGATGATGAGGAAGAACTTTTTGTGCATAGCTAAATTTATTCTTAGAAGTTTACAATCTTGAGAGCTTATGTTAGATTAAACAGCCTAGAAGCAGGAGAGTAAATTAAGCCCAAAGAAAGTGAAAAGACGAAAATCATAAAAATAAGAACAGAAGCTAATGGAGTAGAAAATAAACATAGGATGGCAACTATCAACAATGCCAAAAGTGTGTTCTTTGAAATTGGCTACTCCCTACCAAGGTTAATCTGCAAAAGAAATAAAATGAGAAAAAGCACACATAGCCAATATTATACGAAAGAGAGACATTGTTAGAGTCTCAACACCAATTACATCTTTACTGGCAATAATGTTAGGCATAAATACATTTTATGCCAATATTTTGGATAAATAAAAGTATTTTATGCCAGTAATTTTGAGAATTCAGGTTAAATGAAAATGTTTCTAAAAAAACACAACTTAGTGAAATAGATGTGACAATACATATATATCTGCATTGATTAAATACATTAAATCCATCCTTAGTAACTTCCTCAAAGAAAACTCCAAGTCCAGGGGGCTGTTCTAGTGAATTCTACAAATATTGAAAAGTAGAGATAACGTCAATATTTTATTAACTTTCTGAAATAATATAAGGACAGCATCATCTTGATACCAAAATTTAATAAGAGTAATACCAAGACAGGAGGACTGAGGCCAATCACTCTGTTTAACATATATATTCCTTAATATATAGAAGAGTGAATCCTGTGTTATGTAAAATTGACATACATTACGACCAAGTAAATTTATTTCAGGAATGCATTCAAACATTAAAAAAAACAGCATAATTCATCACAATAAAGAGAAAAAAATTTTTTTTGATAATCTCAATTCAAAAAGATGGGGGCGCCTGGGTGGCGCAGTCGGTTAAGCGTCCGACTTCAGCCAGGTCACGATCTCGCGGTCCGTGAGTTCGAGCCCCGCGTCGGGCTCTGGGCTGATGGCTCGGAGCCTGGAGCCTGTTTCAGATTCTGTGTCTCCCTCTCTCTCTGCCCCTCCCCCGTTCATGCTCTGTCTCTCTCTGTCGCAAAAATAAATAAAAAACGTTGAAAAAAAAAATTAAAAAAAAAACAAAAAGATGAACAAAGTAAGAGGATTTATACTTCAAATATCTGGACTTAATAAAAAGTATCAGTATTTCAGACAGTGTGATATTGGTACAGGGGTAGAAGTATAGACCAATAAAATAGAGTGCCTGGGAACATACTCACACACACACACTCCTATAGTCAAAGGTATGTTGTACACTGGATAACCATATTTAAACCTGATTCTTTTCAATATTTTTCACACAGAAAATTAGACAATGTAAAAAACTGAAGTAGAATATTATGCTCTTAATGTCATTTTAGTCAGTGATGGGAATGTTCCATTTATTATCAGAATTTATTTCATTAAGTGATTGCCACAATTTGTTGTTTTGTCAAAATTTAACTTTGTATTTATGAACTTAAAACATTAAGGGTTTCTAATTTAGAACAGATTAATCTACTGATAACTTTGTTGGCTTTATGGTGAGATAATCTGTTTACTTAAATGTTTCTTCTTTTGTTAATAGCTTAATTAATTGGTCAAATGTTTATACAACACATGCTAAAACCATAAATTTTTTCCCTAAATGGTTGCAGGCAAGAATTTGATCCATGTAGAGCTGAACTGACTATTTTAGGAAAGACTATGAAAACAAGTGAATCTATCAATCATATATCTGGAAAACCCTTGCCAGAATCAGGATCTGTCTTTATTGGTGGTTTTCCATATCTTCGTGGAACAAACCAGGTATTTCTATTGATATCTTAAAATATATTTATGATGTCATTGTATGAAAAACAGATTGCAAAATTTTAGAAAAGTTTCCTAGTTGATGAAGCTGTCTTCATGGTTTTGAAAAGAGAACATGAACAATTCTACTAAGATATCCTACTGAAGCATACTAAAAGTTTACTGTTCTCATTGTACAGAATTGCTTTGGTTGTCAGGCTGCTTTCCCATCTTATATACATCCATACATCTTATACATGTGCATTATACTTAATGATAATTTTAAACATATGGGCTTTTGTTCACTCCTATGCTAGTGATTTCCTTGGATATATGAGGGGGTCGGCTCAAGAACACACCACAAATCTGATTCAGGAAATGGATCTGGAAGACCATTCTCAGTCTCCACTTCATATTGGGTTTTTAAAATGTAAAAATGTTCTCTGCAGAGGTTTGTGCATATGCCAACCCGTACTCTAAATTTTCATTTAGATAATTAGCTTATTGTCTTCATTATTAACCTATATTTTTGGATAAGAGCTTTCATGCTGACTTAAATGTTATTGATCATTGGCTCCATTTTAGGTTATTATGGAGAATTACTTTCACAATTTAGGGTTGCTTGTTAAGTGTACCAATAGCTTATTACATCTTTTCTCTTACTGTATTTACAATTGTGCTTTACTATTGTGAACATACTATTTTAAAATACTGGAGATCTAAAATGCTATTATTTCGAAGCCCCACAAGTAATATAAATTGGGTATAAATCTACTATTGGTAAGCTAAAAAAATTCAAAGCAAATTTACATAAAGAACAAAAGTCACTTGCATAGTTGATGTGATGCATATGCCTTCAGTGAAATAAGGGAATTCTTTATCTGTAAGCATGCAGACGTTATTTTAAATTCAGCTTTACTCCATTAGACTTTTTGTGACTTTTTCTATGGTAATGCACTTCACTGACTTTTTCCTAGATATAACAAGACTATAAGCTCTATAAGAGTAACACATTTCTGTTTTGTTTACCTTTTTATACCTCAAGGCAAGGACAGTTTCTGTCACATAGTAGGTGTCCATAAAACATCTTGTAAATGTATGATCAATTAAAGAATGGATGATAGGATTACAAAAAACTTACATAAATGAATCTTTAGTCATATATATATACACATATATATATTTATGTATATATACATCCCAAGTAAAAGATGAGTTCTCATACAGAATTTAATATTTGTGGGCAAAGATTAATTAACTGCAAGTTCTCAAGACTCAAAGAGCTATTACTCTGTTGAGGATACAGGAGCAGTATAGAAAAATAGAAAAGAGAACCTCCTAGTCTCCCTAGGGGAATAAGGGGGTTTGTAGTTAGGCATAGATGTGAGGGATGATCAAGTGCCTACCAGGTAAGTAATATGTAGGCTGTCATTCCAGGCAGACAAAATGTCACACACTCAGGCTTAGGTAATGGAAAGACCTAGGAGAGGGGGAGTGGGAGTGGAAATAACTCACTAATTGTGGAGGCATGGAGTTTGATGTGAAATGAGCAGAAGGAAGACTTGATGTTGGAAAAGGCAGGAGTCTGAGCATCATGGATCCTGTATAAAATATAAAATATTATCTGTTTTTATACTGGTGCCTGTAGGAGCCATTTAAGAAGTTTGAACAAGTAGTGATCTTTAATAGTTTTTACTCTGAAGCACCTGAAGCAGAGGACTGGAGGTATTTAGACTACAGGTCAAGAATTGATAAAGTTAGGTAATAGGAATAATTAAACAAGAAATGGTGTTGTGACAGTAAGGGTGAGAGGATGACTATGAAAGCTATCGAGCTCATAATAATTATAGGAAAAAAATGGAAAAAGTGGAATTTGAATTACCAGTTTGTCTTATGTAAGCAGAGAATGTATAGTGTCTTAAAAAAGATGGGGATCACAAGATTATTTATAAAGATGGCAAGTTCATTTTTGCATTTGCATTAATTTTTGGTAGAGATGATTTTCAAATATTACCAGCTGGTTTGCCATGCCACTAATTCATCAATCCATTGCATCAGTACATTCCTGTTGCATATCATCCTACCAACGGGACATTGTGATATAGAGTAAGTCATTTGAAATATGGGCCTTGAGTTTTTAAGAGATCCTGACTATGGGAGTCTTTATACATGTGATAGTGGAAGCCACGATCACTGATTGGATTGTTTTTGTAGAATGAGAGAAGAGAGGATTAATTATTGGAGATCAGCAATTTAAGAGTGGGCTAAAGAAGAGGGGCACCCAAAAACGGTTAAAGGGTAGAGGAATTGGTAATAGAACAAGGGGAAATATGTCACAAAGACAGAGTTTCCAAAAGGAGTATATATGTTCAACACCAAAGCTACAAAAGGTCAACCAGCAGTTTCAGAAGAACAATAAGAGCAGGAAGAAAAATAGCTTTTTAAGGAAGAATAAATGGAAGAAGAAATATTTTTGATTACTGTTTCTAGAAGCTTATTAATAAAAAGAGAAAGGTAGTTATCTAGGGGAGGACAGAGTATCAAAGTAGAGTTGCAGAAATAGGTAATAACTGACTATCTTCTGAAGACTTCGTCATTCAAACCTTTGTTAGAAAGGATTAGCATTAACTAAGGGATACTCTCATAAAAACTTGATTCTCATTCTGCGATATAGAACAACTGGACATTTGTCACAATCAATTTAGAGAAATTTGTGTGTAGACCGGTGAAGTTACCTTGAAATTAAAGGGACTGCTAACTAAGCAACTTTTCCCTCCTTGCTAAATACGCTGTGTTCCTGTATTTGGAAGATTTTATGTCAGTTCCTTATTGAATTTTTATTCTTATACTGTTACTCTCTCATAGTACTTATGTGTGTTATGTGTGTGTGACATTCACTTAAATTGCTATATATTGAATGATTGATACAAGCAAAATACAAAATGTCTATGATAATACTTAAAGAGAAATCATATGAATCAGAAAACAGAAACAGCTTTGTGAACTTGTTTCTGTGCAGTATGGCCCCTTTGAATATCTAAGTATCATGCAGGCTGTAACTATCTAATTATTGTGTTCTGATTAAGAGCTGCTGTTTAAGCACAGTGGGTTGTCAGTACTCAGAAAATTAAAAACAACAGGTTTGCAGTATTAAACACTAAGAAAGAGAACTATAGTTGAGTCTTCAAGCCAATAAGTACTAAGTTACACTTATTCTCTTGCCTCTAAGTTTCCAGTAATGTCTTTCTATACTGGCTAGAGCCCCTCCACGTAATCAGAGCCCCTAATCCAATGCGTATATGCTGACAGGTTGTTTAATGTTTCCTTTAACAAAAACACACAGAGCTCAGTAGGGAGGAGAGAATGAAACAGTTAGGCATTTTCAGTTTTGTGCCTGAAGTGTGAAAAACTGTTTCCCCCTGAGGACCGTAAATGATGATAACTTCCAAAGTCCGAGAGTAAATGCCCCCTCTCTGGTGTAGGAAAACACTTTTCCCTAGTAGTGCATTAATTGTTTTATACTTTTCAATGCATGCGCTCCTGCCTTGGGTCTAAGTTGCTTAAGGACACCAAGCCTTAATTCTTTAACAAAGCACAAGCCAAGTTACAGTGGTACCAACTTTTCTCTTTGCTAAATATAAAAGGAAATAAGATAATTATACAAAGAGATATTATTGTTAATCCTCTAGAGGATTTTTTTTCTTTCTGCAAAAATTGAAAACATAAAATGTGTTCTGTAAAGATGCTAGTTATTTTTCACATTCAAGTCAACCACTAATATTAAAAACAGAATTTATGGTAGCATATACTTTTATATAGGATAGGAATTTTTGAAGACTCAGTGACTAACTTAATCCATTTGGGCTGCTATAACAAAAATACCATAAACATTAATTTTTCATAGTTACGAAGGTTGGGAAGTCCAAGATCATGGTGCTGGCAGGTTGGAGTCTGATGAGGGCCCCTTTTCTGGTTCATAGACAGCTGCTGTCTTCTAACTGTGTCCTCAACGTTGGCAGAAAGAGTGAGAGAGTTTTCTGGGATCTCTTTTGTAAGGGCACCACCCTCATGACCTAATCACCTCCTGAAGACCTCCTCCTCCTAATACCAATTTATTGAGGACTAGGATTTTAATGTGAATTTTAGGGGGACACAGACTCTGAGTTCATAACAATGATTGATTAAAGAATCTAAATATTCATTTTAATTTTTAATTTCAACATAATAGATGAGTCCAATAATTATTAAAATTTTAAGTGAATCCCTTGAGAAAATAAGAATACTTTTGTAAAGCAAATAAGTATTACCTACTTTTTGTATGTTTAAAACATTGATTTACATATTCAATAATTAATCTGCTATAAAGCCATTCACTTTTACAAAAAACCCTGTCAATCATCTTCCATAAAAATCATTTAGCCAAAAAAGTGACTGTTAAATTAACAATCTAACACAGAATGACAGAATTCTCCTTTGGAAGTTGTGATTGATTCCTGAAGAATAAATGAAAAAGTCACCTCAGTTATCTATATTTCCCTTTCTGTTAAAATATTTTGGTAGTTTATATTACTCATCACAATTCATTATCAATTTAAAGAGGAAATGACACCTCAGTAAATTGTTTATGATAGACTATTAGAGAGGATGCTTGTCCACCTTTCTGAGCTCTTCCAAGATATTTGTTGTATGAATACTAGGTAATCAATCAGAAATAAATTGAAACACACCAGTGAAAAAAATTTTTAAAAGATGGCCACGTTCAGCCCTCTTGGGTTGGGTAAATGGTGAAAAACAAAACAAAACAAAACCGTTAATCTCTACCTTGACCTTATTTTCTGTCCATTTGATCTTAAAAAGAAAATCACTCTATAATAAGCAAAAGTGTTTTATTTTTTATTTTTATTAAAAAAAAATTTTTTTTTCAACATTTATTTATTTTTGAGACAGAGAGAGAGCATGAATGGGGGAGGGTCAGAGAGAGGGAGACACAGAATCTGAAACAGGCTCCAGGCTCTGAGCTATCAGCACAGAGCCCGACGCGGGGCTCGAACTCACGGACCGTGAGTCGTGACCTGAGCCGAAATCGGCCGCTTAACCGACTGAGCCACCCAGGCGCCCCAAGCAAAAGTGTTTTAAATAAGCATATATGTAACGTATATCTCTGATAAGCATAAGCAAAATAATAGAGACATAAGAGTTGCATTGCAGCATTTCAAAAACCATTGCTTCTTCTGGAGGTTATGTGTTAAGTCATTCACTTATTCATTCGGCCTGTCTGCAACAGTGCCATTTAAGCCCTTAGCTGTCTATTTTGCCATCAGTGGCATTTGGCAACAAATCAACAAATTTTCAGATGAAGACCCATGAGAATTATTTCTCATTCCTTGCACATATAAGACTCACTTTTAATTTATTCCCATACGAGGACATGCCTTTCTTAAGCAATAATCCACTGTGGACTGAGCCGCGCTCAGTTGTACTGCAAAAACTGGCTCCTACTCAACACAAAGACAGATTCTCCTCCCACAGTTCCACCTTCCTCTGCAAACTGCTCTTCTGTTTTTTTGCTCCGACCCATATCTTTATCACTTTTGCCTCTATTTCTTGATATCTGTGCAAAACGCTGCCAGGAGTTGGGGAGGACCTATCTCTGAGTCTGTCCCTACTCTGGATCCTTTCTTAATCTATACGGTTCCAACATTTTAAGGATCTCTCTTGAATTCCTCTATTTATGTTTGCTTCTAGTTTTGAAAAGTTCTGTGTACATTTAATCATAGTTCCATTTATTCAAGAACACTGGCTTATATTTACCATTGTATCTACCTCACCCTAATTATCTCATTAGAAAATATAGAAAAAAAATACATGCAAGTCTGCACTCATGAGCCTATGAGGAAGTCAGAAGGAGACATCAAGCATGAGTCTAAGGCTTCAGGTGGCTTAAGCAACAAAACGATGGATCCATTACTAAGATGAGGAAAACTGGGAGAACAGATTTGGGGGAAATGAGAAGATTATTAGTTTGGACACTTCAAGTGAGGTATCTGTGAGGCTTGCAAGAATGAACAAGGTAGCACTTGTGTTCATAACTCAGGGAATTCTCAACATGTAGCATTTAAATTCATGTGACCAGATGAGGGGCGCCTGGTGGCTCAGTCAGTTAAGCATCCAACTATTGGTTTCAGCTCAGGTAATATTTTATATGAATACTAGGTAATCAGTCAGAAATAAATTGAAACACACCAGGGGAAAATTTTTTCAAAAGATGAAAGAAAAATTTTCAAAAGATTAAAGGAAATAAGATAATTATACAAGTAGATACTATTGTTAATCCCTTAGTGGATATTTTTTTCTTTCTTCAAAAGTTGATAACGTAAAATATGTTCTATAAAGATGATAGTTCTTCTTTTTTCACATTGAAGTCAATCACTAATAAAAACAGAATTTATCTTGCGGATTGTGAGTTCAAGCCCCATGTCGGGCTCCATGCTGACAGTGAAGAGCCTGTTTGGGATTTTCTCTCTCTCCCTCTCTCTCTGCCCCTACCCTCTCTCAAAATAAATAAATAAAAGTTAAAAGTAAATAAATAAATGAATGAGAAAAAATAATAAACAAGTACATGTGACTAGATAAGATAACCTCAGGGGAGAGGGAGGAGAAAGAAGAGAAGAATCAGAACAAAGTCCTGGAGAAGACTGAGAAGGTAATTAAGTATCCAACAGCAAAGTAGGCTGAGGAATTAAGAGCACAACTGAGAAAATGTGCTGTAATCATAGAATGCAGAAGAAGAGCAAGTTTCAAGAAAGAGGAGCTGTTCAACCCTGCTAAAATAGGATCTATAAAGAATAAAGGCTGACAACCATCTATTAGTTTTTCTGACATGTAAAGCATTGATAAACTCATAAGAGAAATGACTACCTCTATTTAAGCTCATGATGGTGAATGAAGGAATATTGTCAGCATTCTGTTAAGAACCAATGTTTTCCCTTGGCAAAAGGAGAGAATCTAGCTGCACATTTGCTTCCTATTATAACAAGCATGAAGATTGCACCTGCAGTGAGACAGTTTAGTACATTTTTAATCTGCATTGAAAATCCTTTTTAGTATCATCTATAAAGTGGAAGATGTTCATATCCTAAACAAAATTTTCCAGTTTAGGGATACACACTGGTGAAATTCTTCTACTTGAATACAAGGACACATATACTGCCTCATGTAAGTGGAATCATTCAACGTTTGTCTTTCTGTGCCTGGAGTCCTTCACTTAGCCTGATGTCCTCTGTTTCATCCATGTAGTCACTTATTACAGAATTTCCTTTTTTTATCTATTGGTTTGTCAGTGGACATTTAAATTATTTACACATCATGGCTATTGTGAACAGTGCTTCTATGAATATAGGTCTTTTCAAGATCTTGATTTCAATTCTTTTGAATAAATACCCAGAAGTGGGATTGCAGGATTATATGGTAGTTTCATTTTTAATTTGGGAGGGAATCTCCATGCTACTTTCCATAGCAGCTGCACCATTTTGTGCTCCACCAACAATGCACAAGGGTTCTGATTTCTCCACATCCTCACCAACATTTGTGGCATACACACACACATACACATTTACACACATATATATACATACATATGTAAATAAAATACATACACATATATACACATATATGTGTATATATATACATATGTATGTATATATATTATTCTGACAGGTATAAGATGGTATCTTGATATCTCTTGGTTTTGGTGTGCAATTTTCCTGATGATTAGTGATTATGAGCATTTTTTTCATATACTGTTGACCATTGTATGTTTTTGGAGAATGTCTATTCAAAAGCCTTATTTTTTAACTTGGGTTATTAGCTTTTTTAACTATTTAGTTGTTGGAGTTCCATATGTATTTTGGAGATTAACCCCTTATCAGATATATAGTTTGCAAATATTTTCTCCTATTTTATAGATTGCCTTTTAATTCTGTTGATTGTTTTCTTTTCTGTATGGAGGCTTTTTAGTTGATATAGTTACTTACCTATTTTGCTTTTGGTGCCTGTGTTTTTAGTGTCGTATCGATGAAAATATTGTCAAAACCAATGTCATGTTGTTTTCCCTAATGTTTTCTTCTAGGAGTTTTATAGTTTAAGGTCTTAAGTTTATGTTTTTAATCAATTTTGAATTAATTTTTATTTATGGTATAAGGTAAGGGTCCAGTTTTATTTGCTTACATGTGGATATCTAGTTTTCCCAGTACCATTTGTTGAAGACAGTATCCTTTTCCTGTTGTGCATTCTGGGTATTCTTGTTTAGGATCAGCTAATTGCATATGCATGGATTTATTCCTGAATTCTCTTATTCTGTTCCATTGTTCTACATGACTGTCTTTATATCAGTATCATACTGTTACTATTACTGTTATCTTTGTAATATAATTTGAAATCAGAAATTGTGATGCCACCAGCTCTGTTATTTTTCAAGATTGATTTGGCTTTCCATGGTCTTTTGTGGTTTCATATGAATTTTTATTTATTTTTAATTTTTTAAGTTTATTTATTTATTTTGAGATAGAGCACAAGCAGGTAAGGGGCAGAGAGAAGAGAGACAGAATCCCAAGCAGGCTCTGTGCCATCAGTGCAGAGCCTGATGTGGGGCTTGAACCCATGAACTGTGAGATCATGATCTAAGCTGAGATCAAGAGTTGGACACTTAACCAATAGAGCCACCTAGGTGCCCCTCATATGAATTTTGAAATGTTTATTTTATTTCTGAAAAAAGAAACTCACAAATACCATTTGGATTTTGATAGAGAATGCATTGAGTATAGATTCCATAGATTGTTTTGGGTAATATGGACATTTTAACAATATGAAATCTAATAATCTGTTGTTATAATATGGATGTCTTTACATTTTTTGTGTGTATTTTGTTTAATTTCTTTCATCAGTGTTTTGTAGTTTTGTTTATAACAAGTCTTTACCTTCTCAGGCAAGTTTATTCCTGGGTATTTTATTCTTTTGGTGCTTTTTTATTTATTTTATTTTTTTTAATGTTTATTTTTGAGAGAGAGACAGAGAGAGAGTGCCTGGGAGGGGCAAAGAGAGTGCCTGGGAGAGGCAGAGAGAGAGGGAGACACAGAATCCGAAGCAGGTTCCAGTCTCTGAGCTGTCAGCACAGAGTCCAATGCAGGGCTCAAACACACAAACTGCAAGATCATGACCTGAGCCGAAGTTCTATGCTTAATTGGCTAAGCCACCCAGGTGCCCCTCTTGGTGCTATTTTAAATGGGATTATTTTTCTAATTTCCTGTTCATATAGATTTTGTTTAGTGTATAGAAAAGCAACCAACTATTTATGTTGATTTTGTATCCTGCAACTCTGTTGACCTCATTAGTTCTATTTTTTTTTAATCTTTAGGGTTTTCTCTCTGTATATGATTATGTTGTCTGAAAACAGGGATAATTTCACTTCTTCCTTTCTGATTGGAATGCCTTTTATTTCTTTTCCTTGCCTAACTTCTCTGGCTAAAACTCCAGTACTACGGTGAATGGATGTAGCAAAAGTAGGCCTCCCAGTCTTATTCCAGATCTTAGATGAATGCCTTTCAATTTTAAATTATTGAGTAAGATGTTAGCGCCAAGCCTGTCAAGTATGGTCATTATTATGTTGAAGTGATTTCCTTCTATTCCTTGTTTTTTTTAGTGTTTTTATCATGAAATGGCATTGGATTTTGTCAAATCCTTTTTCTGCATCTATTGAGATGATTGTATGATTTTTATCTTTTATTCTTTCGAGGTGATATATCACATTAATTGGTTTTTGTATATTGAACCATTCTTCATCCTACAGATAAATCACATTTGTTCATGGTAGATGATCCTTTTCGGTTTGCTAGTATTTTGTTGAAGAGTTTTGCATCTGTCTATGTCAGGGATATAGCAGGTAGTTTGTTTTCCTTGTAGTGTCTGTGACTGGCTTTCATGTCAGAGTAATGGTGGCCTCATAAAACATGTTTGGAATTGATCCCCCCTCTTCAATTTGTTGGAAGAGTTTGAGAAGAATTGATGTTAATTCTTCAAATATTCTGTAGAAGTTAAAGTGAATATATCTTGTCCTAGGATTTTCTTTTTGGAAGGTTTTTGATTACTAGTTCAGTCATTTTACTAGTTATTTGTTCATTCAGACTTTTTCTTTATGATTTAGTTTTGATAGGTAGTATATTTCTAGGAGCTTATCTATTTCTCATAGACTATCCAGGTTGTTGGCATATAATTGCTAATATTCTCTTACTATCCTTTTTATTTCTGTGGCATCAGTTGTAATGTCTCTTCTTTCATTTCTGATCTTATTTATTTGAGTCATCTTTTCTTTGTTAGTTTAGCTAAGGGTTTGCCAATTTTATCTTTTCAAAAAAAAAACCAGCTCACTGTTGTTGATTTTGTGTTTTGAATGAGGATTTTTAATTCATTGACAGTTAAAGTGATTATTGATAGAGAAGAATTTACTGCCATTTCTTATTTGCTTTCTGTTAGTATTGTAGTTCTTTTCTCTATCTTTTCCTCTCTTGTCTTCTTTTGTGTTTTGTTGATTTTTTGTTTTTTATGCTTTGTATTTTTTGTGTTATATGCTTCGATTCCTTTCTCTTTTTCTTGTATATAACTTCTGTAGAAATCCTCAGGTCATGATCACACAGTTCATGGGTTCGAACCCCACATAAGGCTCTATGCTGACAGCTCAGAGCCTGGAGTCTGCTTTGGATTTTGTGTCTCCTTCTCTCTGCCCCTACTCCACTTGCTTTCTGTCTCTTTCTCTCTCAAAAATCAATAAACATTACAAAAATTAAAAACAAACAAACCAAAGAAAGAAAGTGCAGAATACTGGACATGTAGACCTCTGAGTGAAGCTAGGAGCTAGAGAGTCTCTTCCTGATGGTATACCACTATGCCAAAGGCAATATCTCCCTGAGAGGGTGTCCAGAATCGACCTATTGGTTTCAGTAAATCTGGTTTTACCTTTCCCCAGGGTAAAGGAGCCTTCAATTAGTTTCTGATTTCTCACAAAGGAAATTGATATATGAATGGTTGCTCAATCAGTGTGTATGTGGGAGAAAGGAGACTCCAGAGTAGGAAGCCTACTCTGGTCTTGCTGATATCCCTCCTCTGATTTTATATTTCCATTAAGTGTGTAAAGTAGTAATGCTTTACCAAAAGTGTTTTTAAGTTAATATTGAAGCGTTCTGAAACATTTTTTCTTTGAAAAATGTATACCACTCAGCTTTAAGAAATAATTGGCATTGAATTTGAAAAGAAGTGAGGTGTGTGAATGTTAAGAGGAAACCAGATAAAGCCATTTGGTTTCCAGAGTCAGTTCCACATGAGGTGACCATTTACCAGAATCCCACTGCAAATCAATTTTATTCTAATTAATTAATTAATTTTATTATAGTTAATTTATCAAAACAATTTTATTCTATTTACAGGGTCATATCCTAGGCACATATATATTAAGCACATTCCATAGCTTTTTGTTACTCAAGCCAAACTCTTTATCTATAGCACCTTTTTTTTTAATCTTTTTTTTTTTTACATTTATTTATTTTTGAGAGACTGAGAGAGATAGAGCACAAGTTGGGGAGGGGCAGAGAGAGCAGACACAGAATCCGAAGCAGGCTCCAGGCTCTGAGCTGTCACCGCAGAGCCCGACGCAGGGCTTGAACCCACAAACTGTGAGATCGTGACCTGAGTCCAAGTTGTACGCTTAAACAACTGAGCCACCCAGGCACCCCTATAGCATCTCTTATCTATAGCATGATAACTATAATGTAATGCTTTCTAACCCCTCCAGGAGCAACCACAAAAAATATTTCAGATTGGCAAATAGTCCTACATGGAGAAAAAATATTTATCTTATACATATCTATATGCTTCTTCAAGAAACAACTTGGATTGGTGGAAAATATATTAGACTTCAAATAAGTACACTTGATTTTCAATCATGTCTACAAAAAAATTATGAGTTTTTTATATTGTTGACTATTACTTGAAATTTATGTGTCTCAAACTACTCATCTATAAACAGTGATCTTGGATTATATTATTTTTAAAAGTCTATTCTAGTTCAAGGTGCTATGGCTCTATGCTGCATATATTCCATTATATACATTATATGTTATAAATATTACATATCAGATATACTTTATATAATATGCATTACATACTATATAGTATATTAGTATGTTATTATATGTTATTGTTACTTAATATTCATATTATTTAATATTACTCATTTTATATTTAATATTATTTAATTATATATTTTATATATTACTAAATAATGTGTATGATATACTACTTAATTCAGAGTATGAATTACACACATATTCTTTATATTAAAATATTATCTCAGTCAGAAATTCTGTTATAGTGTGCTCACCTAATATCATTTCACCTCACTTTCATATAATGTCCCTGAGGACACCTCTTGAGAGACTCCCATCTGGTGTTCCTTCTGTTCCTGCCTAAATTTCCATTTATTTGTAAAAGGTCTCAAAGAGTTTTCATTTGAAAACTAACAAATCATTAAACCCTCACAATAACACATCTCATGTTGATAGCTTAAACTCTTAAAAAAAAAGGTGAAAATCAAGATAAATGAATGTATTTTCACCTTTTTTTCTGTGTTAATAGATTTATTAAAATTGAACTGCTTCAGTGTTCCTTTGCAAGTGGTTCAGGGGCAATGGGCAAAGTGAAGCAAGAGGTAATCTAGTTTATATTAGTTAGGGAATTCTAGTAATACATATAATTTTAAAACCCTGTTTAATTTTGCAGCATAATCTATGTAACTTAACAGGAAGTAGAATAAAATCAATTTTTGGCTTAAGTGCTTTGGGGATATTAATTTGGGAGATAGTTTTCCAGTGAAATTTAAGGACTTAAGGCTAATTTAGCCTAAGGCTAGAGAACAGAGTCCTCAGGTGAATGATCTCACATACGAAAATCATAATGTAAAATTTAAGGAGGCTGAGACTTGGGGAAATAAGTGAAGCATGAATTCAGAGAATTTACAGCATAATCCATAAAGATGAAAATGAAGTACTTCATAAAGTAAATTGTAAAATGTTACATAATCCAAAATTACTAAAACTGCCTTTATCAGTAACTGCACTGGCTCTTTCAAAGACGAAAAGTGAACAGTATCTAGTTAAACGGCATGATAAAAAAAATAGCTTTCTGATAATTAAGAACCAACTCTCTTAGTGCTACAACTTTGTCAACATATTGTTTTTGAGACATGTTCCATTTTCTCCACGACATAAGATAGTGTTTTCTTAGAAGTGAGTGGCATTACTATAAGCATTAATTCAAAAGAGGTAGTAGAGCTCCACGTTTAAGAATTGGATCTTTGGAGTTGAATCCTAGCTCCCTCAGTTCATAGCCATTGAACTTGGGCAAACCACTTACCCTTTCATGACTTCTTTTTATTTGCAGAATGGAGATGCCACCATTTGAGGGTTGTAATAAGAAAAATTGAGATATTTCATAGTATGCATTAAATAACTTGTCCTTTGCTATTATTTTGAGAGTCTTTCCAACATTAAAATTTAATTCTGCCTTGTGCTAAATAAACACGAGAAATTCTTTTTGAAGTTATTTCTAGTCCCATGTGTTCCACTCTAAGTTTTGAAATTTATTGTGATAAGCAAATGCATGCCCACGTTGGGAAATATTTAATCCCAAGTTCATATGCTAAACAATTTCTTAAATACTTAGTATAAATATAATTACCATTTGTTTTCCTAATGTCCACTCTCTGTGTTGCAAGTGTATTAATGAAAATGCAGTTTCCTGTCACTTAAAGCAGTGTCACTTACCTCTCTGGAACAGGAAAGCAGAAATTATTTTCTCCAGTTGCATGAAATCTTGTTCTTTACTGTCACTCTTGTCTGCTGTTTCTTGGGTCCAGCACCTTATCCATTAGTCTTTATCACTGTTATAAGGAATCATATCATCTATATTCGCCTACTCATTTCTTTAACAAGTAAGCAAGAATTTGGAATATGTATTCTTTTTTTCCCCTCATATATGATAAGTGTATTAGAAATATTAGTTCATTGGATCCTTATAACAACCTTGTAGTCAGACACTTAATCTGTATTTTATAGCTGCAGAAATTGAAGCACAGTGATATTAACTTTCTCAAGGACGCACAAGTAGGCAGTGGTGGAATCGGTATTTGAACCCAGGCAGTGCGGCAGTAAGATCACTATACTGCATCATCTCACTCACTGTGGGCTTTGGGACTACAGAGGAGAAAGCTGGTCTGATATTTCAAGGATGTGTAGAAGTAGGACCATTTTGGAAATTTTTTCTTCCCCCCAAATATCTATATAAAATATCCATCCTCATAAAATTGTCTTTATCATAACAGTTAATAGTCACTGAGCACTTTCTCTTTGTACAGTACTCTACAGCTGTTCATACTTGCTATCTCATTTCATACTTTTAACAGCTCTTTGAAGTAGATGATATTACTATCTCCATTTCACAGATGACAGAATTGAAGCATGCAGAAGTTGAATGACATGATTGTGGTTACACAGCTGTTGAGTGGTAAGGCCGAATTTAAGCCCATGCTTTTAAAAGATGTTATGCTGCTTTACTACAAATAACAATGTCAGACACCTTTTTATCGGCCAACATTGTTCTTGGTTTGTTTTAATGCCTGACTTTTTTTTTTTTAATGTTTGTTTATTTTTGAGAGAGAGAGAGAGAGAGAGAGAGAGAGACAGAGAGACAGAGAGACAGAGCATGAGCAGGGGAGGGGCAGAGAGAGGGAGAGACAGAATCCAAAGCAGACTCCATGCTCTGAGCTGCCAGCACAGAGCTCGATGTGGGGCTAAAACTCCTGAACCATGAGACCATGACCTGAGCTGAAGTTGGGCGCTTAACAGACTGAGCCACCCAGGCGCTGTAATCCCTGACTTTTAATGCAATGTCTATTTCAAACAAAATTCAAGTAACATTTAATATCACTAGTAAATTAAAAATTGTGGCATAATGTGGTTTTTTTTTGGGGGGGGGGTTCAACCATCTTATGGGATCTCCTTTTAAGTCAGTTTATATCCTGAAAATCATCTTAATTCATTAGTGTATTTTAAGTGAGGTAGTAGCAAGCAAAAATAAAGCAAAAATGTATGTATTTATTTATCAAAAAAAAATCTATTTATATGTATATATCCACCCACCTGCCCACCCACCCATCTACCCATCCATGCATCCATCTAGAGAGTATCTACTATGTGTTAGGCATTGTGCTGTCATGGGGATTCACTGTTGCACAGTCAGATAAAGTCCCATATTTGTAGATCGTATATGCCAATGAAAATATTCACAAAACCTTTGTACCTTCTTGGGGTTAATGTCTCCTTTACTTGGAAACAAAGATGAATCACTCGTTTTAGGTAAGAGTGTGTATGGTTATTACCAAATAAACATAGGAAGGACCATTTAGGAAAAATAAATGATTATAGGCATACCTTGGAGATATTATAGGTCCAGTTCCAGACCACTGAAATAGAGAAAATATCAAAATAAAGTGAGTCAAATGATTTTTTTTTAGTTTTTCGGTGCATATAGTTATTTTATACTATCGTCTATTAACTGTGCTATAGCATTACATTTAAAAACCTGTGTATGTATCTTAATTAAAAGAATGCTAACCATAACCTGAGCTTTCAGTGAGGTACAATCACTGATCACAGATCACCCTTACAAATATAATGATAATTAAAGTTAGAAATATTGTGAGAATTACCAGACTGTGACACACAGAGACATGAAGTGAGCAAATGCTATTAGAAAAATGGTTCTGGGGGCACCTGGGTGGCTCAGTCGGTTAAGCGTCTGACTTCAGCTCAGGTCGTGATCTTGCGGTCTGTGAGTTCGAGCCCCGCATGGGGCTTTGTGCTGACAGCTCAGAGCCTGGAGCCTGTTTCAGAGTCTGTGTCTCCCTCTCTCTCTGGCCCTCCCCTGTTCATGCTCTGTCTCTCTCTGTCTCAAAAATAAATAGACGTTAAAAAAAGTAAAGAAAAAAAAAGAAAAATGGTTCTGATAGACTTGATTGATTCAGGGTTGCCACAAATCTTCAATTTATAGAAAAACACAGTATCTGCAAAGTGCAATAAAATGAAGCACAATAAAACAAGGTATGCCTCTACTTGCCTACTGATTAGATACCTCTCTGTTAGAACAGATAAAATTCTTTTTGAATGATTTAAAAGACTTGCTGATGAAAACTAGTGTGAACAGTTTGAAACTGATTTTACACATGTTTACACAGGCTATTTTGTTTGTTTTGCTTTTTCTCCAAAAAATCCCTTCTTTATTGTGCTACTGCTTATTTTAATCTTTAAGCAAAGGATACAACATGTAGCATTTCAGAAAATTATTTTACCATACTTTTTATTTTTAGGAGTATCAGTTCATAGCATCATCCAATGGTAGTAGTATTCTGAAAATGTGAAATTTTAAACTATAAAACTTATTTTTTAAATCTTCAGATAGCTTAATCCATATGGAATGTGCAAAATCCATATGTATGAACAGTCAACCTGCCCTTACTATACCTGTCAAAGAGCATTCACTCATCTATCAACCATTTCTGGAACAGGAATTACATACTACTGTGCTAGAGACTAAGCAAATGAATGCTAAAATGTGATCTTCTTTGCTGTGAATAATCATATCAGTAAAAGTGACATCAACATATCTCTTATAAAAAAATAAAAGAAACAAACCTCTCAGTGTTAAATTCATTGGCACCAGTTAAGATTCTCTATGACAAGCATTATCTAAGGAAAACTGGTCACTGTGGAACAGTCATGTTCAGCCTCCTCCATCTGGAAAATCACTGAAGGAATAGTTCAAACAGTTTGCATTTAACTTTAACTTTATAATTTTACAATTTAACTTTAAATTTCCAAAAATCCTCATTGAAGAAGTGTAGAGGCAAGCAGAATGATCATGTATTTTATTTCACCCAGTATATCATTCTAAAATCTAATCCACATGAAAACATTATTAATAGGATACATTACATGATTTTTATTTGTAATAAGTCTTTGAAATCTACTGTTTCTTACATTTCAATTCAGGCTAGCAATATTTCAAGTATTCAGTAGCCACACGTGGTATTGAACAGAGCATCTCTACAGGAGAACTACTCAGCATTATGATAAGCTACTTTACATTGAATTTGTCTGGCCTTTGGATGTGACATTATTTGTTCATTCTTCAGCAAATGTTGACTGTGCTTTTACTATTTATCAAATGGTGTGTATACACTGAGAATACAACAAATCAAAAGGCCATGCTGTTTTGGAGTTGGGACAAGTGAATGAGGGAGAAAAGTCTAATAAACTGTTCCAAAAGCAGTGCATCTTGAGGATATGGAGATACAAAGGGAAGGGGACATGTAACCCAGCTGGGGTCATAACGGGTGAATTGAGTCTGAAAAGATGTCAGTGATAGCCTAGAAAAGGGAGAACTGATGAGTACATACTAAGAGAAAAAGTGTGATTAAAGACAAGGGGAAAAAAACCAACAGGGTGTGAGTGAGGAAGTGCTAACAATTCAGCATTCTCAAAATACACAATATGTTAGGCAGGAGGGAGTAAATGACGAGGCTGAACAGGAGGCAGGGGCTAGATCTTGGAAAGCCTTATTATATGTCATTTTAAGTAGCTGGAATCCATCCAGCAGGATTGCTGGATTACCTTTTTAAGTTTAAAATAAATTACATTAGCAGCTATATGAGAGTATATTTGGGAGAAGAGAAGAAGATGGAGGCTTAGGTAGGAAAAGCCTGAATAGTTTGTGAGGGAAAAAAAATCTCAGTTTGAACAGGGAAATGAGAGTTAAAAGGAAACAGATTCTATAAATATTTGGATTAAAATCAGTAAGACATGTAACAATTGGATTTAAGTTGAAGTAGTGTGTAGAGTCAAGGGCAACAGCTAGATTTCCATCCTGGGCTGCTTAGGTAGCTGAGAAAACCAACCCTGAGGTAGAAAACATTGGAAGGCAAGCAAGTCGAAGGGAAAGATGATAAATTTACTTTTGTACCTATCAGTCTAAAGTGTCTCAAATAATCAGGTTGATATTTCCATGAGACAGTGGATGAATCTCAAAGGTGAGATCTGGCTGGTTTTATGCTTTTATCGAAGGAATGAGAGGGAATGCAATTACCCAAGGAGAGTAAAGAACTCCAAAACCACCTCTGAGAAAACAAAATGGCCCAAGTCCCCAACACGTCTTTCTAGAAATCACTGGCATTCTTAATATGTCTCCACAGGGTTGTCAGACGAGTGTTTCCAAGTTACTGTACCATTGACTTGTTTCAAATTCTCCAGCCAACTTCCTTACTGGTTTGCAAACATAAACTTTATTCTGAGACCTCCACTTGCTCAGTTTCATATTCATCCACAGGATTGTAGTTCCATGTTAGTTGCATCAAGAACCCATTTGCCCTTTGCCTTTGTTGTATGCCCCTAACTCTGCCTGGAAGATCACCTCTAGTTGTCCACGCTCAGTGGGCTTCTGTCATCCTGTGCTCTAGTTCCTCCAAGCAGCTTTCCCTGAAAGTGAAGTCTGAGTTAATTTCCCTCAATAAGATTCCATAGCAACTGATATTTATGTTCTATTCTAACATTTCTCATCTCGTTTTTACCCCAGTCGTTACTTTGTCTTCAGTCTTCTTCCTCTATGGTAAATACATTTTGAAAGTATGTTACATATTTTTCCTGTTTATTTGGTTTTTAATCTTCACTGCTTATATCTGGCCCCACAGGGATTCACACATGTTTACTGAATAGAAAGATACTGAATTTAATTTAATTTTTGGATCGTATTAATTTCAATAGACTAGAATCAAATTTACATGAATGTTACTGGTAAACATGACAGAACGTACAGTTATTGGCAGTTGGATAGCTTCATGCTGAAAATGCTTCGACCAGTTATAACTTCTGATATTTCAGATCATATATCATGGAGGCTTATACAAAATGTATCATTTTTTAAACTTTCAAGTAGAGAAAGGTACCTACAGTGATCAGTCTTCTCCTTTGCTCCTTCCTATACTTACTGCATTGGCCAGAATTTCCTCTTTTCAAGAACAAACTAGAGCCAATTCGGCTCTTAGGCCATTGTCAGGTTTTCTATGTAAATATCTATAGATTTTGGGAATTAGAGGTAGATAGTATCTATTACAAACCCTTCCCCACAACCTCACCAGCAGGGTGTATGTTACAAAAAGAGCAAGCCGAGATCAAATTTTGTCACATATATATCTGCCATGAAGCATAAAAAGTTGTACTGCTCTATCTTTTAGCTGGGTAAATCTAACATGTCCTTGGCCCCTTAAGTCATATTTTGAATAAAAGATGAGTTTAAGGCTAATACATGACATTTTGATGGCAGCAACAGCAAACAGCTTCGTGGTACAGTAAAATAAAGAAGAAAAGCCTTCTTCTGTAAAGTGAAGAAAAAATGACAAATGAGACAGCATACATAATGTCATCCTGTGTTTGCCATATTCTTAGACTTAATTATGAAAACTTTTTTTTTCAATTATGAAATCCTTCTAAATGACCACAGTACTCATTTCTTTAATAAATGTTAGATCTAACATCTCATGTACTAAATAACAAATTATATTTTCTGTTTTGATAAAGGACATCTGAAGCGTTGGACAACCCAACTTTCAAGTGGTGATTACTAATTAAGATAATGTTTCATTTACCTATTGCTTCATAGTAAAGTATTCCAAAAAAACTTAATCCTTAAAACACCAGTTATCATTTATTTGCTAACAAGTGTGTAAAGTTGAAGGATCCAGTGAGGAGAGTTTAATGTTTGCTCCACTTGGAATCTTCTGGGGCTGGAATGTCCAAAATGACTTTTTCATTCACATGTCTTACATTATCCCTAGGGATAATTAGAAAAATAGAATGCTGGCTGGGCTTCTATCTTTCTCTTTCTCTTGTTTTTTTGTTTTTTGTTTGTTTGTTTGTTTGTTTTTACCCTCTCATTCTATCTGCCTATTGTCTCTCCATATGGCTGCCATAGGTTTTTTTTTTTTCCCCCGTACAATGTGTCCATCTCAGGTTACTTAGACTGCTTATGTGATGACTGGCTTTCTTCACAGCCAAAAACAGAAGCTGCTAGGCCTTGTGAATTTCTAGGCTTCTAAAATATCACTTCAGTTGCTTTCACAATGGCAGACCAGACAGTATTAAACCTGAGGAGAAATAGACTCCACTTTTTGACAGAGAAATGGCGTGTTCATCCTGAAAAAGAAAATGTATGATAGAAATAAGATTGCAGCCTTAGGAATGTGATCTACAACAAATACTTAAACATAGTAACCAAATGCCTCTAAGATGTGTATTAAATGTAATTCATACACATACATACATCACACAATTCATACTTACATATTTCCAGAGTGCACTGCTATGATATAATGCTTTCAACTATATTCTGATTTTGCCTCTGAAGATTAATGGTTCTGGTGTTTATGTGGCACATGCCAAGTACAGGATGTCACAAGTTGCAGGTTGTGATGTTCACAAGCTACACTCGTACAGTGTCTGATCCCCTTCAAGGTGGCCTGAGCTGCCTGGACTTCTGAGGCTGGACTTCCGAACTGGGATATAGTGTGCCGTGTAGTGAAGTTGTAGGTGATACTGCTCTCTCCTTCCTTAGGTATCTCTCCATTCTCTGTTGTCACTACTTCAAACTCCAGAGAGGTGTGTTGCCCACACTTTACCATTCCTAATTATTTCTGAGGTCTAACATTCACTCCCTTCTCCTTTTGTGCCTTCCCCTCCCCCCGCCTCCATTCCTGCTCTTTTCTCTCATTTTCTTGCCACCAGCACCTTCTTCCTGTGTCCTGTGTTCCTTAGATTACTACAGCTATTGCCAACTAAAAATAATTTTTTCTTCTGTCTTTCCTTTTTGTTTTCTTTTTCTTTTTCTTTCTGTTTTCTTGAATGTTTTCATTGCTTCCTGATTTCACTCTCATGTTTAGTTTTACTTGAGCTTTTTCTGAATGGTCGACTTTATGTCTGAACACTTAAACAACTTAAACGCAAACACTTGAGTGATCCTTAAATAGTAAAAATGACAAAAAATAATAAGAACAATAAAAATAGCATTTAAAATAGTCATCTTTTATTGCTTGGTTTCTTTAGTGTAAAATTGTGTATGTGTGCCTTAATAAAAATTCCAAGGACCACTTAATTTGGATTAATTAGGATGATTTTTCTAAAATCAGATATTTTGAAGGTAAAGAAGCTTTAAAGCATGCTACTTTAAGGAGAATAGATTGATTTGTCATTGATAGGGAAGAGAACACTTGTGTAGAGAACCACACTTGTATCCTCCGTGATTGAACAAGAATCTTCTTTGTGAAAGTGGTCACATAATTTATTATTTCCCATGTATGCTGTCTTTATTATGTTCTTAAATTTGGAATTTGTAATAATTAGAAACCCATACACAATTTTAGTTGAAAGTTAACTTAGCAATCATGGTTTAAATTTCTCCTATATGTGAGGAAACAGAGAGAGTAAAATAGTGAAGCAAGTTCAGACAGCTACTAAGGACAGCCAAGAGCAGGACCAAAGTCAGCTGTGACCAAGAAAAATCTTGTTGGTGTTTATGGAGGATTCCTGATTGATTTGCTTAGTCCCTAGATCTTTGTTGGGAATATATGAATGGTGAAGAAACAGTAAAAAGCCTAGAGGCTACATTTAAGTGGATAAGATAGTAGAGGGAGATGATTGTGAAGGGAAAAATCTGGAATGCTGAGGAAGGAGGAGAAGGGGCACATAGTGTGAATCAGAAAAAGGAGAATGATTGGGGTAAAGAGCAAGAGAGGAGCTTTGGACCAGCTACTAAAAATGTGGGATTTATGATGAGGGAAAGATGTTTAAAGATACATTTTAGGAAATCTTGCTATGACTACCCTTATTCTGCCCCTCTTTGGTGTTTTATTGATTTTCAGTAATGACGTACCTTACTTTTAATGTTTTAATGTTATTATGGAGATATTTACATTTTTTGGGTCGTGTAGCTGTGATGGAATGAAATTAAAAAAAATTGAAAGCATGCTTAGTTTAATTCTAGATGTACTTAGTCTAAGGCATTATTAATAAACTTCTATTTATTTTGTGCTTTTTTAAAACTTTTTAAATTTTTAATGTTTATTTATTTTTGACAGAGAGAGAGAGAGAGAGAGAGAGAGAGAGCATGAGTGGAGGGAGGGGCAGAAAGAGAGGGAGACACAGAATCCTTAGCAGGCTCCAGGCTCAGCTGTCAGCACAGAGCCCAACGCGGCGCCCCAACTCACGGATTGTGAGATCATGACCTGACCTGAAGTCGGACGCCCAACCGACTGAGCCACCCAGGCGCCCCTGTGCTTATATTCCTGCCTGCCATTTGATAGGATGATTATGATTTCGTGTAGCTTCTTGTGAAGTTAACATGTATTGAACACTTTGCTCTGAGCCAGTGTCTTAAGAACTTTACAGAAAATAGTTTTCTCAGCACAACCCCTAGGAGTAGGAACTATTATAATCTCCATTTCAACACAAAAAATCTAACTGGATTTAGAAATACTAAATGGTTTGGGTGGATCACAGCTAGTAGATTATACAGGGAAGACAAGTTATTAAGACATGAAAACATTCACTAAGGAAGTGACCACTTCCAAATGTCTCCCATTGAAGCATCCCTCTCAGCCTACCATCAGTGTGTGGTTAGACCTATTACACCAGCATCAGAGGGAAAGTCCAGTGTCTCTTTGGCAATTGTCAAATGTTCAAACACAAGGAAAATTCAATGCAGATTGCCTATAAAAGAACAAACTTCATATCTGGCAAAAGATGGGATATTTCTCAGTTTTAATTAGGTTGACATTGAGAACAACTTAACCACATGTGGAAACACAGGTAAATAAGACTATGGCAGAGTTAGACAGTTAAAGGAAAGAAAAGTCCAGAAGGTGGTGACAGGATGGGTACTTTAAAAATGAATGGTTTGAATTTTGAAAGATTAAATGAGGCCCCTGGGAAAACTAATGAAGCCTCAGATAGTTTCACAATGAGAGGCACCTGGGTGACTCAGTCTGTTAAGCGCCTGACCCTTGATTTCAGCTCAGGTCATGATCTTATGGTTCATGGGATTGAGCCCCACGTTGGGCTCCCCACTGAGTGGAGTCTGCTAAGATTCCCTCTCTCTCTCTCTCTCTCTCTCTCTCTCTCTCTCTCTCTCTCTCTCTCTCTCTTTTTCTGTCCCACCCCTGCTCTCTCTGTCTCTCAAAAGGAAAAAAAAAAAAGTTTCACAATGATAACCCTATTTATGACCCTGCTGTTAAAGTGGGGATGAAAGTAAAAAAATATTGTTTCATATTATTATATAGTTTATAGTTTTATTAGAACAGCTATGCCCTCCTATTTCTTCTTCCAAAAAAAAAAAAAAAATCCCAAACAATTTCTGGTTCTTTCTTAGTCTGTTTTAATAATTAAAATATAATCACCATATTTTCTTTAATCTTTTAACATATTATCAGGAATTTAGTTTTATATTTTGAAATAATATTTCAAGGAAATGCTTTTATGTTTATTGTAAATTTCGGTAAATATATTGCTTCGAAGTGGTCTTGTCAGAGGACCAGTTATGCTCAGATAATTAATTAGTAACCTCTACTTCCCAGACTAAAGAAGTCTTCTGTGTGAATAGGTAAAATTATTTTGACTGTCTTTTGCCATTCAAATAACTATTCGGCTATAGAAAATATACTCTTGTGGCTTATACATTACTTCGTAAATTTCTGCTAAAATTAATTTCGAATTAGATCTAGGACTGTGTTTCTATATTCATGTTTAATGATTTTCAGCATAGATCTTGTTGGTAATGCAAACTACATTTTTATATCTACCCTGTTGTCATTTGTGGTTATTGTCTGAAGGCCAGTAGTTGATGATGCGGATGTTGTAGTTCAAGCTTTTATATAAAATTACCAGGCAGTAAAAAGGCAGCAGCAACACTGGCAACAAACTGTTGGTGGCTTCCTCTGTCTATTTGATATCAACACTCTATGTTGAGTGTTCAAACAGTCCCGAATAGTGGTAATAAAAAAAAATGATCCTGAAAAAAATCTCTACTAAATGACCTAAAATGAACAGCTAGATAAGATTCAACTTATTCCAAGTCTAAGAAAGCAAAGCCACTTCTGAGAAAACACTTGGAGGGACATAATTGGCTGTTTATAAATGTCATTACCATGCATGAGTCCATCTTATGTTTAAAATTATAGTTGGCGTTGAATCAAGAGGGGAGGGATAAATAAAAAGCTCTGACATTCAAAACAATTAGTAGTCCAATTATACAAATAGGATGTGTCCTAAGTTACAGGCAGCTTTGAAGAAAAGTAATACTTCTGTGATTACATTTTCCTCAAATCCAAGAGAAGTTTTATTTATGTTAGATTTGTGAGAAGATGTTTTGAGAGGCCATGCTTTTATTATAGAAGAATATTTAGAACATTTAATTAAATTATGCAAAATAAACTAAATATGGACTAAGTTTTTAATACTCTGTTAAAAATGATATGTATATAATGTAGATTACATTATATCTACTTTTTTCAAATTTAGCCTGTTTGTGAATGCTTCCTTTGGACATATAAGGAGAATCCATCTTTCCTTTATTTATGTTTCTATGGCACTATCTACAGGTTTTCGTTAGTAGTCAGTTCTGTAGCTCTCTGTGTCCTCCCCCATATGTTAAGGTCTTTGGAAACACTCATTACATTTTATTTGCATTTTGCTTTTGAACAGGGCCTAGCACATAGTAGGTACAAAGAACATGTTTTCTAAATAAATCATAAAATGGTTTTCTTTAAAAAGTGTACTTTTATAGTTCCTAAGGTGATATTATGATAGTAGGAATATATTGTAGTTCTATATTCTTTAGAAGTTCGTTTTCCAGAAAGGGTCACTTTTTTGGATGTATTGTGTCCAAAACCCTTATGACATGTTTGTTTTTGCCTGAGATTGATTTTCCCTTTCTGAGTTACTCCTAGGTTTCAAGATAAAACAATTCAGACAGAGTCCCTTTGCTGCAAAGGGCTAGATCAGCTAAGCCTCTTTCTTTTGTTTGTTGTATATCTGAAAGCCCACAAGGCGTTGGGAGTGGGATAGCATATGCATTGAAAATGAAGTCCCTTAAAATCTTCTGTCCTTTAAGAAACAGTTACTTTCTTTAGCATTCACTAACCTAGTGCTAGTACATTTCATATAGTAATAGGAATATTGGTTTTCCAGTTGGCATTCTATAGGCCTATTACATATAGAAATAGAGTGGTGCCTTTATAACTATACTGTATGTATTTGGTAGTAAAACAAGTAAGAGAAAATGATTTTCTATCCAAAGTTTCATCCTTATCTGCATGAAAGCTGGAACTACTATCTTATAGTTGAATTTCCAAAAACTCTAACCTGACAAAAATATGTATCCACAACTAGAAAATACCACAGTTACCACCAGCTCAGGGATAGTTCTAAACTTTTGGTGCACCAAGAAAATCTGACCCAAGAGGTAGGTCAAGACAGCATAGCACCATGCAGGAAGAAGTGCTAGCTAACTTTTCAGGTGGTATAGAATATCTTAAGTAATGGTTCGTATTCTCATCTCTGGTTTAGGGATGTAGTTTGCCCTTTTCAATACCCCAACATGGTCAGCATGTGTAAAAAAATATATGGTTTGAACTGTTACAGGCTTGTCAAAATTACAGAGCCAAGTAGTTGTGAAAGACAAATTGAAGACCTATTTCTTTTTTTTTTTTTTAATTTTTTTTGACGTTTATTTATTTTTGAGAGGTAGAGACAGAGCATGAGCAGGGAAGGGGCAGAGAGAGAGGGAGACACAGAATCAGAAGCAGGCTCCAGGCTCCGAGCTGTCAGCACAGAGCCTGACGCGGGGCTCGAACTCATGAACCACGAGATAATGACCTGAGCCGAAGTCAGATGCTCAACCGACTGAGCCACCCAGGCGCCCCAAAGACCTATTTCTTATATAGGTTTATTTCCTCATTTATGGTTTTGAAATAATAATACTTATAATCATAAGATTCTGTGAATTAAGTACTATAAGGTATTGAAAGCTTTCATCAGAGTGTTTGACACAAACACTCAATAAATGACACTCCTTTTCTTTTTCTTCTTTGCCAATATTAAGATCATTATTGTTACTACCATCTTTGGTGTTATCATTATCATCATCATCATCATCAATACAAAGTCCTAAAATAGAGTCAAAGAAATTAACACAAGGGTAAAGATGTAGACATATTTTTAAAAAAAGCTGTTATCCTGGTTGAAAGAAAGCACAATTATGTCAATAATATGGTGTAGCTATGGTGTATCTGGGAAAATCGAATCATATATTAGATTGTAAGAGATATATAAGTAGGAATTAGAATAATGACACTAAAGTAAGTAAATGTGCTTACATTATAAATGTTCTGGTTACCCCTTTTGAAACAGTGATAAAGACCTTTTGGCCCATATTCAAAGAATGGTCCAAAATATTGATAAGACTTGAAGTCATTTGAGAAAATTTAGTGGGGCTACAGAAAATTCGAAATCATTTTCAGGTATTTGTAGAGTTGATGTATGAAAAAGACATGAGACTTATTTTACATGGTAATATGAGGCAGAATAAGGATGGTTATGGACTAAATGAGTCTCCCTAAAATTCATATATTGAAACTGTAACCCCCACTGTGCTTATATTTGGAGATACAGACTGTGATAAGGTGACAAAGGTTAAATGAAGTAATAAGCATGGAATCCTAATCCAATAGGCTGGTGCCCTTATAAGAAGAGCTTAGAGCTCCTTCTGCCATTTGAGGTCATAGTAATAAGGTGACCCTCTGCAAGCCAAGAAGAGAGCTCTCACCAGAAACTGAATTGACTAGCAATTGATCTTGGACTTACTAGCTTCCATAGGTGTGAAAAAATAAATTTGTTATTTAAGTCAACCAGTATTTTGGCTTTGGTATTTTGTAATAGAAAGCCCAACAGACCAATGGTGTGGTTACAGGTAGATCAATTTCAGTGCAAAGTAGAAATTCTCTTTAGAATCTAAAAAAAAATGTGATATTTCAAGTGTTAAAATTTTTCCGTTACTGGAGAAATTCAAGTGTAGGCCGGAAAATAATTTTGCAATGAGTTTACCAGAGTGATTCAAATATCAGAATGACATTCAGATTTAGGTTAATGGTTTCCAAACATTGATTAATAGACAGATGCCAGTTTTCATCATTCCTGGGTAAAATAAGATTCTTTTCCTTCAATAAGTTAACAACCTCTTAATGTTTTTGGAAACTTTGTCTATCTTATCTAGAAGTCTAGGAATAACAAGGCTGGAGCACAATTATTTTATCTTAAATCCCTCCAATATTGTGATTCTTCATCCTCTGCCCACTAATGTAGAATGATAAGATATTGTATAAAAGGGAAAATCATACATAATTCTTTTTTTGCTGGCAAAATCATGGCTGCTCTTTATCCTTAAAGGCACTAGACTCACTTGGCCATTGATTTCAGTAACCATGCAGCTAGTTAGGATTTGATTCTTTTCCTGATTTGACATGTGGTATTGTCTTCACTGTTACACTTTGCCTACTCTCAACTATGAATTTCTTCAGTTTCCATTTCTGACATCAAATTCTTGGCTTACTTTGAATATTGTACCAATGCAACATGACGCCAGATTACTTTTATCTGCATGGATATATACCATATACCATATTACTTGATTTGTGAAATTGACCCTGGAGAGTGAGAGCCAAATTACAATATTCTAGCTAAAGTAAATTAATTCCCTTCATAGCTAATATAGAAATAATGGGAAAGTTCTTCATCGTGAGATCTGAGATTGGGTAGTTTGGGAATAGATATTGAATAATCCTGGACTAGAAGGTCCTACTTGAGGCCATTCAAACCTCACTCCTGGGAAGGAATTGCATGCCTAATATTTATACCAGAGCACATCAGTGAGTTATTTAAATTGCTCTCTTTTTTGATGCATTTTAATACCATGTTGTCCACCAAGCTTTAGCACTTCCAATTAGTTTCAACCTACAAGGTAGAGGTCTGAAGCATCGTAAGTGACTGGCACTCTCTCATGAAAGAGATATTGAGATGCTGACTAATCTCTATCCGTTTGCAAGTATTAATGCACAAATGTCTGTTGCAGATGCAGATGACAGAGGTACAGATACAGAATAGAACCCACCTGGGGAAATCAAACAAATTTAGCTTTTCTAAAGGGTAATAAAGAATTTGTTAGAGACAGGATGTTCAATAAGGAGATCAGCATCTTTATCCAGTGACAGATAAGATGCTACTACTCTGGTCAGCAGAAGGCCTGAGGATCCTGTCAGACCAGACCTTTTAGAAATTTCCATCAGTTTCTTCAGTCTCAGCTTTATATACATAAAATTAAAGCTGTATAGAACACAGCTTCACTGGAAAAACTGATGGAAAATATTCCTCCTGACCAGGTTTGCCTCATCAGTCTTGGCATTACCCTAGATCAGCAGTCAGCAAACTGCAGCCAAATCTGACCTGCCACCTGTTTTCAAATTCAAGTTTTATTGGAGCACAGCCACACCCACTTGTCTGTGTATTGTCTAGGGCTGCTTGCACACTACAGGGGCAGAGTCTCAATTACAGAGATCAAATGTCACTCGTGGCCTAAAATATTTACTCTGTCCCTTTTTGGGAAATGTTTGCTGACCTCACTGTTAATCTAACAGGAATCAGAACTCTTAGCCCTGACCAATACTCCATTTCCCTTCCCAACAAGCTTTCAAAATTAGGTTCAAACACATCCCTTCCTTCAGTACTATGAAATTAGAAAAAGGGTGAATTACTCAGATATGCCTGAGAGTTTAGGAGCATTCTATACAGTTTTTCCAGAACCTTGAAGAGATATTTTGGAGAAATGCCTGATGACAAAGAAGAATAGGCATTTTTTTGGAGCCTTTTTAGATGAAAAATAAGTATCATTTGTTTCATATCACCTTAACTTATTTGGCAATTAGAGTTTAATTATGGTCTCTTTAAGCTGGAAGCAAAGCCCCCCCTTAAAGTTTTTTTGTTTGTTTATTTCATTTTTTGTTTTTTTTTAAACTTTAATTCAGTGTATATGATATTCTCTGGGGGAATTGTGTATATTATTCTGTCATAAGAAACAAATGACCAGAATCTGAATTCTAATTATTTTCAATCTCATTTCTCATTTTTAAATGTACTTTTTTCAATATGTATTTCAATTATTTTGTTTTGATTCAAGTTATTTAATGTAATCACCCAAATATTAATTGGCCAAAGAGAACCATGGAATAAATGCAAATTAATTCTGCCCCCAGAAATAGATGTTGACTAATTCAAGTTTAATGAGCCTCAAAATAGCATTTTAAGTACATTTTTATTTTTTATAGACTTTAATCATATCTGTCTTTAGGGCTTGGATTTAGGAACGGTGAAGAACTATTCTGGGCTAATTAAGCTTGTTCACCTGACAGATTTTCCACAGCTCACCTGACTCTGCACAGGGCTGCAGAAGCTGTAGTTACAATAGGAAAAGAAAAAAGGATATTATGTTGGAACAGATTTTGACAATATGGAGACAATTCCATCCCCCAAATCATTCTGTATAACAATGTCTCCCACTACTTCAGAACTGCATGTATTTGGCAAACACTGGGTAATTGTGTCATCTCTACACCAGAACTAAAGCCTCTGCAGAAGCACCTATTTTCTGATCAAGTGAAATTGTCCAGCAGATGAAGATGTAAAAAGGACCAGCATTTAAAAGACTGGGGAATGTAAAATTTAAAGTGTATTATTTAGGCTAAGAATAAGAATATTCACTTTGGTTGTTTTGAACTATGCTTTAAATATTCAGAAATATAATTATTCTACATTTAATTAAATTCATTCTCCTAATGTATAAGCTGCTTCAGGAGGAAGAGGCTAAGTAATTTTGGAAGTTGTGCCAACTCTCATGGGATACCAGTATGCCATGTAATTTTCTAAAGAAATAAATTACTAGAGTAAATAGCATTCAAATGACAAGCCAGCAAATGAGACGGAACACAACTGAAACAGTAATTCCAAGCCCTACATACAGCTTTTTCTTTTCTTTTTTTTTAATAACAGGTATTTAAATAACATAAATGTAATAACATGCTGTAGTGTTGGATCTGGGACCAAACTTCACTTAACTATGCTTCAGTTAGTACTTTTGCAAAAGAAAAAAAAAAAAAAGGAAATTTATAGGAATACGGTCAGAAGTCAATGAGGAATGCACTTGAAGTGTTTTGCAGAGTTCTTGGCACCTTAAATCTCTCTGATCAAATACTTTTCAGATCCCCTAAGCTGAGAATTGCCTCACATCTCACAGAACTCCAGAGGCAGCATCAGAGAGTGTGGACCTCTCCTGTCACTTGTTAATTGTATAGATGTTATTTGTTAACTCTCCCAGGGAAGAGCTCTGCCTGACTCATCTTTGTATCCCCCTAATATCTTCTGTGCTGTGCACAGTAGCCACTCGGTAACTAATATTTGAATTAAAGTTTGAATTGATTAATGTATGCTCAGAACAATAAGTTAGATTCTCCCAGGAAATATACTGCTCAGGAAAGTGATTTAGACTTATTTAGAAGCTTTAGCAACTCTGTTGGGGGCTTGGATTTGGATCAAATAATCTGGTCTTCAGTCTCAACCTAAGAGCTAATATTGAAGCAATGCTTGCATGGAAAAAAATCAGGGAATACAAACACCCAAGATTACTTTGTATATAGTAAAAATTAGCATAAAAATATGTATGTATCATGCATGCACTGTGTGAAACTACCCTGAATTTTTATACTTGTTGTGTCTTAATTCTTACAAGAACCCTGTATGGTAGATAATTTTATTATCATTTCACTAATGAGGAAACTGAGGAATAGAGAAACACACGGCTAAGCAGAAGGGTCCAAACTTAAACTTGGGCAGTTAACTCCAAACTCCATGCTCTTAATTAATTCATATACAGACTGCTTCTGTGTTTCCCCATGTGTGAGATAATTTTGGGCAGTGTATGGACAAATTTTGTTTTATCTTATTTTTAATTATAAATTCATTTTGGTGTGGTTTGATAGCACTTACAGCCAAAGTTGTGATTTCTTGAGGTTTTTTTTTTCTTAGGACACACTAAGAGTGGATAGCAGTGTTGGTCCTAAGTTGTTTTAAAGAAACATATGAAGCAAAGAGTAATACAGGAGCTTTTCAGCTATAGCAACAATCACAAGGCAGCTTGTAAATGAGTGAAGGCTAAGAAACCATATTAAGAAATCTTCTGGAAAAGTGGTGCCTACATTTTAACTCATTAGAATATATTTCTTCCTTCTCTGATATATAAGTAAATAAAATATAAAAGGTTTTGATGATTATGTATGTGGTACAATTATAATTAAGCATTGAATTATACATAGATAGTATTATTTATATAATTATACTAAATATATTCATAGATGTGCATATTTTAGTGGATTTAGTGATAAAAATGGTAGTGCCTTTAATGATATACAACATATATTTCTCAGGGAGTTCCAAATTTGTCTACATGGAATATGGAGGTAGTTTACTTACTGGGAAATTTGAAAATGTCAATTTTATATTATATCTCAAATTAAGGGAAAAAAGTAGAATGTTACAAAAAGAGGTGAAGCAATGTAGGTGGAACGTGAAGTTGAGAAAATCATGACTATTTTTCCAAATGCTTACCTCATGCATCATAGATAAATAAAGCTGAAAGAAAACACCTAGTTTAAAGCTTCTTTTTGAGTTATAAGGAAACAAACTGTGAACTTAAGGTTCTGTCTTCACTTTCACTCGCCCACCTGCAGAATCAATATATAGCATATAAGATTAGAACATAAATGCCCTATATAAAATCTAAAGCTAAAAACTTAAAGTTAATAATAAGAAATGCCAAATAGTGCTGATGGTGATGGTGCTAATAAGTCTTTTCTGGCTTTGCTGAACTAATCACTGTGGAACTTACTTTAAAGTAAGGGTCTCGGGCGCTTGGGTGGCTCAGTCGGTTGAGCGGCCGACTTCAGCTCAGGTCATGATCTTGCAGTCCATGAGTTCGAGCCCCACGTCGGGCTCTGTGCTGACAGCTCAGAGCCTGGAGCCTGTTTCAGATTCTGTGTCTCCCTCTCTCTGACCCTGCCCTGTTCATGCTCTGTCTCTCCCTGTCTCAAAAATAAATAAAAACGTTAAAAAAAATTAAAAAAAAAAAATAAGGGTCTCTGTTTGCATAAAACTGTGATTTATTTTATATTTTCCCAAAAGAGTATGTGATTGTTTATGTTTGACATTGACTGAAGCTGCTTGCTTCTATCCCTGCCAGAGTTTTCTCAAATAAATCAGGACGTCATTACTATATATCCAGTAGTACCCTAAATATTAGATTTTTGCTTTCCGACATATCAAGGAAACCTCATATTATAAACTGAACTCTATTATTTTGGTTGTTTCTTGGTAAGCATTTCGTGCTTCTAAGCTGTTTTGAGGGACTGTTTTGTGCCACCAATAAAAGCAGTGTTCAGGCAAGTCTTTGCCTGTTTCATGACTGTTGCTAATCTCTAGTGGCTCCAAGTGCCAGTTGCTTTTCTCTGTATTTACAAATTCACCTCTAATAAACTAGATTGTCTGCACCTGTGGGACTCTGACAGCCCTAGCACAGATGTTACCCCTGTCCCATCAGGCTGGAAAAGCTAGATTGCAGGCAAGAGCAAAACCACTTGGCAGGGACAACTTCCCAGCTGGCTGTCTTGGGCACCCTCTGTCTTAGCCCCTTTTTTTCCTGATAGTGGTGTCTCTCCAGGCCCAATATCCCTGCACTTTTACTAGCTTCTTCTGATCAATATGTGTTCTCAGGAGCGAATCTCATCAAAGCAATTATAGCAAGTTGTTAAATGTTTGATAATTTAATATGCTTCCTCTCCTGGGGATATTTACACTTCAATGAGCTAAAAGCCTTCATCCAAAAGAATAAATCTCAGAGGGTGAGGTTTCTGGCATCAGCAAGCCTAGAGGGAAATTTTCTTGTTTGTTTTTGAGATTTTCCTCATGCCCTTGAAATCACACCAGATCTGTTTCAACCAGGTGATAAGAAGGTCCCTCAAATTGATCACATTGCCTCTTTTTCGCAGGATTTTCAAATGTCTACTGTAGAAGACGCGCAGGTAGTCATGGAGAAAGATATTTTAAAAAGCCAAAATATCTAATAAAGGCAGAGACCTCTCACAGTTAGCACAAGACTCATATGAAATATATATAAAGTTCAAGTCCTAGGGCATTTGGACTCAAAAGCTCACAAAGTTTCCCATTTCCAGCTGAGTTTTACCGACTATTGCTCAGACTGGTGCATACTACTACTAGAATATTATATAACATCTATTCTAAGATTATGTGCCAGGAATAATTCAGAAAGAGGGCAGACCAAGCCCCTATCTTCATGAAGCACCTGGCCACATTATATTATAAATATTTGTTTGCATATTTATCTTCTGGCCTATACTGGGAGCCACTTTAGGGCAGAGATCTGTCTTGTTCAGCCATCTGTCCAAGCCCATAGCACACTTTCTAGTGAATCTAATGCTAGATAAGTAGTTGGAGAATAAAATCTAGAGAAAAAAAATTTTTTTTCCTGTAGGACCTGAGTAAAAACCATGAGAGCATTGTGTAATTAGTGGAAATGAACAACTTTGGAGGAAGTTGAGTAAGGAGAGAAGATTGGAGGAGAAAGAATTATAAAATTATAAAATAAAAATCTGTTTTTTCAAAGGACAAAAACAAATTTGTTCTTAAAATTGTTATTTTTCTGTTCCTTTTTCTTCTATCCAGATGAAAGAACTGTATCTTAAAAAATGAGTAAAGAAATGTCTGTTTGAGCTGCTATAACAAAATTCTACAGATTAGACAGCTTATAAACAACACAGATTTATTTCTAACAATTCTGGAGGCTGGAAGTCTGAGATCAGATGTTAGTGTGGTCAGATGACAGCCCTCATCTGGGCCAGACTTCTCTCAAATGGCAGAAGGGGCTAAAGAACTTTGTGGGGTTTTTGTGTTTGTTTGTTTGTTTGTTGTTTGCTTTTAATAAAAGCACTAATCCCCTTCATGAGGACTTGGTCCTCCCAAAGGAATAGCAACTCACAAAGTTGCTCCTAATACTATCACACTGGGCATAAGAATTTCAACATACGAATTTGGAAGGGACACATTCAGACCGTAGCATTCTACTCTGCCCCCTCCCCAAATTCATGTCCATCTAGTATGTGAAATATGTTCATTCATGTCCATCTAGTATGAGCAATATATGTGAAATATATTCACCACCACTTAGATATTCTCTAACAAGACTAAAGCTCTCTCTCTCTCTCTACAGCTTTCTTTTTCTGAATCCTCACCAGACTTGCTTTTAATGGTTCATTCATGGCAATGTAGGCTTTTGCTATCATAAATGTCAACACTCTTCCAGCCTGTATTCATTACCCAATTCAAAGCCACTTCCACAGGTTTAGGGATTTGTTACAGCACCATCTTCACTTCCTGGCACTGATTTTCTTAGTCCATCCCAGCTGCTATAGCAAAGGAATACAGAGTGAGTAGCTTATAAGCATAATAAAATACATTTTTCACAATTCTGGAGGTTGGAAGGCTGAGGTCAGGGTACCAGCATGATCAGGTGAGGGTTCTCTTCTGGGGCACAGACTTCTCATTGTATCCTCACATAGTTGAAGGGGCTAGACAATTCTGTAGGATCTCTTTTTAGGGTCCCATTCAGGAGAGCCTCACCCTAATGACCTGAGCACTTTCCAAACGCTCTGTCTCCTAAATACCATCACATTGGGCATTAGGATTTCAGCATATGACTTTTAGAGGGACACATACATTCAGACCATAACAAATATGTTTGTATTGGTTTTGTTTTTCCATTCTCTTTTAAGTAATTAAATAATGCATCCAATCAGTCAGTCAACAGATATTTAGTAAGGACTTATACTGTGTAAACATTGAGAAAAAATACAGGATAAGATGAAAAGACAAGCATTCATTTGAGTTGATAACACTGGTGGCTTAGAAAATGGTTGCAGAGGGGCACCTGGGTGGCCTAGTCCGTTAAGCACGACTTCAGCTCAGGTCATGATTTCATGGTTTGTGGGTTCAAGCCCCGCATTGGCTGACAGGTGCTGACAGTTCAGAACCTGGAGCCTGCTTTGGATTCTGTGCTTCCCTCTGTCTGCCCCTTCCCCTCTCCTGCTCTCTCTCTGTTTTTCAAAAATAAATAAACGTTAAAAAAAGAAAAAAAAAAAGAAAATGCTTGCATAGAATAGTGGAGAGAAGCAACATTGGAAAACGGTAAAGATAGTGAGGATATCAAGTTTTCTCAAAATTTATTTCTAAGTGTTTACAGGGTACTAGCTAACATATATCAAACACTTAAGGTCCAGGTCTTGTTTTAAAATATTTTGCATGTATGAACTTTAAAGTACCATAATAACCATAGGAGTATAAGCATTATTGTTATTCTTATTTTATAAGTAAAGAAACAGATATACTCATACATTAACAGATTTGTTTATGATTATGCAGAAAGTAGAGGAGATAGAATTAACACCTATGCTGGAAACTACCATGAAGGTTGCTAAAGAGGCAAGAGGGATTGGGGAAGAATATTACTTTAGGATGGACAATATTGAAGCATGTTTACGTGAAAATTGGGATAGTTCAGTAGAAAGGGATAGGGCTGAAAGTACATTTTTCTACCAAAAACATTTAATACCATTTTTCGGAAGGAAAACAATGTTTTTTCTTCTCTAGAAATCCTTAATCATCTGATAAATTATTTATGGTTTGCTGTCTGTTTCTCTTTCAACTGACTATGCAGTCCATTGACTCAAATAACTATTTTTTTTTTATTTTTGTATATTTAGATATTTTGAATTAAATATAAATTATTCTTCCTCAGATCTCCTTGAAAAGGCTAACACTAGGTGATAGATGGATGTTATTTGTTAACTATCCTTAGATAGTTATAGTGATGGATACAGGTATAGATATGACACAGATATAGATAAAATATAGGTAAATATGTGATGAAAAAGAAACAAGTTCTAGAATCTGTGAATACTACTTTGTTCAGTCTGTCCTCTTGTTAGAATAATTTTTTTTAAGTTTATTTATTTATTGTGAGAGAGAAAGAGAACACATGTGAGGGGCAGAGAGAGAAAGAGAATCTCAAGCAGGCTCTGCACTGTCAGTACAGAACCCAGCGCTAGGCTCATACTCACAAACCATGAGATCATGACCTGAGCCCAAACCAAGAGTCGGATGCTTGACAGACGGAACCCACCTTGGCACCCCTGTCTGAATATTTTTTTTTTCCATTTTTACCTCACTTAAATGTACAGAATAACTGTAAATAAAACTTACATAGACTAAAATTTAAAAATCACAAAATATTCCCTTAGTTTCATTTTTTGTCTGTTTTCTTTGTTGGTTGGTTATCTTAAAATCCTTGTGGATGGTCATGCAACTGGATTAATCTTCATTCAACTCAATATGTGGAAAACTTTGAATTACTGGGTTTCAGCACACTGGATTACCCCACATACAGACAAACATAGTATGTGAGGATGTCGTCTTTTCTCAGAATAGATGTGAGTGCTATAAACGGAATGCTTTTAACTTAAAAACATCCTTCTCTCCTCCATTCTGTCACCTCAGAGAATGACGAAAAACTTGAGAGAAGCAGTGTAGGCGGGAATGTGATGTGCTAGTGCAGAGTGGGGGTAAGGTCAGCCTATTGTGTCCCATTCATATGCCTGATTTCTTCTTGTGCTTTCAAAGTCTGGGAAAAGCTATCAAAATTATTTTCAACTGCTGGACAGTGGGTAACAAGGTATTTCTGTTAATTCCGGAATGTAGAGGCATGCTTGTGAATTGTTTCATTAATTTTAAGGTTTGGAATTTGATGGGGTAAATTTCTCTTAAATAAGAAGTTGCCATAAGGTTACTGTTATTTTTATAACATTTACATTTTTTTCAAACTCTAAAATCTTCTATAAAATAATTCTTTTTTCTGAAATGTGTTCAACCTATATGCTAACATTAGAGATAGGACTCTGAAGTAACACCATGACCTGAAGAGTATTATGTAGGACAAAAAGTATTATCATTATTGGACTGTATATGGAGACAATTCTGCAAAATTACCAAATGGGCTTCTTTTCTGACAAGCTTGATTCTCAGTATAAAGTCACAGGAACACTAGAAGATGAGTTGGTTATTGGTGTCAACAGAGTAGAATCTCCCTCATTTTCAAACACAATTTGTATTTAGTGAACTATGACTAGGAAAAAAACTGAGAAGCTGCAACATTTGACTTAAACTTGAATTTTTATTTCTGACTTCTTCAAGTAACCATTGCAAATGATAGAAAACTACATATTTTACTTTTATAATTCAAGGTAAAGACAGGATCTGCCTTTTACAATATTCTGCATTCTTATGGATAGAAATGCTTTTTTATTCCAGGAATCCTTCAGCTATAAACTAGGGCATCAGTGAGTTGCAAATTTAATTTGAGGTTTTTTAAAGAATTTCTTCACTTTCGATTTTAAAATTGAAAATAATTAAGAGACCTTTAAGTAACACTTATTTTCATTAAAAAATCAAAATAAAATCTTAAATTTAAAGGAAAAGATTTACTTTATTTCTAACATGATCCTAATTATTTATTTTATAAAACCATTAACTGTTATCTAATATCGAACAATATTATAGACCAAATTTCTATTTAACTTGGCATTCTCCTAATTACTCAGACAGACTGAAATAAAATAACTTATTTTTTGTATCTTAAATTATGGTTGAACTTTCATAAGGTATTACTTTTAATAAATAGTTTTCCATTATAAAGTTATGTTGGAATTGACATATTGGTACCTAATTAAATTTCAACTTGAAATGGTGCCAAATTTATGGTCCTAAGAAAATATGTTGCAAGACTGGGGAGTCCAGATTAAGGTTTTGGCACATTCGGTATATAGTGAGGGCCTACTTCCTGGTTCATAGATGGGCATCTTCTGGTTGAATCCTCACCTAGTAAGAACGTTGAGGGATCTTTCTAGGACCTCTTTCATAAGGTCACTGATCCCATTTATGAGAGCTCCGCCCTCATCACCTAATCACCTCCCAAGGACCTTACCTCCAAATAACCTCTACATGGGATTTGGTTTCAACATGTGAATTTAGAGGAGGCCACATTTGGTCTATAGCAGTGCTGATGTATGCTATTTTGACAGTATGACACATTTTCCCCCACATTTTAATGCAGTTTTACTGGTTGTAAGATCAGAAGTAAACAAGGCATAGATTATATCACAGTATCCTACCATCGTTTTGAAACATAAGGATCACATAATGATCCAAAATAATATTAAAACTCCTGTTAAAAGCATTTGAGTTAAAAGTGTACAATGTTAAGAAACTGTCAATAAATGATCATTCCCAGTATTTGAACAACTCAGTAATGCCAGGTCCATATGGGTAAAGGATAGCAAATAGGACCAGGGATTCTTAGCATAGAGAAGTAAGGAAGACCATGCCCCCCTGGGCTCAGTGGCCTGAAATCTAGCCTAGTTATGTGATGCCATTGTCTAAGTTTGTGACTTGGACAAATTATCCAACCTTCAACACTTAACAGAGATTCATGAGATTTGAAAGAGCTGTTTCCCAAGCAAATTTAGGACCCATTAAACAGCACATGCAAGGTGTCAGAGAAATGAAGTTACATTTATAAGCTTTATTACTGATAAGAGCTAAGTTGTGATGTAGATTAAGATTCAACTGGTGGACTTCCAAGTACTTTGTCCCATATTGGAATATTATACTCAGCTAGATACAGAATTTGGCAACTTCAGAGAAAGTTCATCAGTATATAGTAGTTTTAAGCTAGAATGCCTCTGGAGTGGTTGGGTTCTCAGAAAAATGAGAAGGAGAGAGGAACTGAAACGAGGTGGCATGATGCCTTCTTCCAAATAGGAACTGGTATGCAAAGAAAGGCCCAAAGTCATCTTCTTTGGTTGAAGACCATCCATAAATGAATATAATGACAGGGAATCTTCTTAGAACATCAGTAATAGAGATAATAAACCACAAATAGTAAACAGCAAACTGAAATGCTGATGAATCTATATAATAAAACTATTATGAAGGTTAGATAAGTGCATAATAGTTCTCAATAGATAGTAGTTACTATTTTTATCTTATTATCATTGCTATTCGTATTATTTTTTATTGAGTCTTTTTACCAAGACAGAATTGCTTTTGTTGGGCTACTCTGATGGTTTTGGGTGGTGTGATATGAAAAGTTTCAGTGTTAAAATAGAAACACAAAATTTTATTTCCTAAAATATTCATTTATTTACCTTTCATGTAAAAAATATGTAAATTCATCAGTGAGTAGAGGTTGAGAGAATAAAATTCAATTAGGCAGACATAAGGTGAATTTTCTTCTGTTGGGAGAAAGAACATAAAAGGTGAGCACGAGGGAGAAGTGTGGTGAGGAAGAGAGAGGGGTACAGCTGAGTGATCTTACTGTTTTTAAAAGGAAGAGTAGATAAGAAAAGAAGTAAACAGATTAAAATATCAGAAAAATGGAGATTTTGCAACAAATTGAGTAGTTTAAACCAGTGTATTAGAGCTAGAGAACTGCTTAGGATGTGGTCATGGTAGGGAAGTAAGCCAAGTAAGTGTAAGTGGTGATTGAGTGCCTATGGAGAAATAGAATTTTTTTAGAATAAAACTTCCAACATATGCAAAAGTAGAAAAAAAGAATGTGATGAATTCACTGGTAGCTTCAGAAAATAAGAAACACAGCTATATTTCATCTATTAAATGTGTACTCTACCCTCCATTTTTAAAGATGTTTTGGAAGTTTATCTCAGACATCAGAATACTTTATGTTTCTAGATGGATTTCCGTAAGCTAAGTAATCTTCAAAATGATAGCCGTAATTGCATTATCACCTTTAAAAAGTAATAATATTTTTTTACTGTCATATCCAGTTAGTTTTCACATTTTCCTGTTTTATAACCTTCTTTTAAAAATAGTTTGTTTAAAATTAACCAACTAACATCCATATCATATGATTGGTTAATATGCCTCTATCTTGCCTTGTCAGTTTTATTTTTTGAGGAAAATTTTGTCGTAGAAATTAAATTTTTTGTACTGTAGAGTTTCCATGGTTTCTTACATTTTCCCAGATGAATAATTAGGCATTTCTCCAAGGAATACAGACTCCTTTTGGTATAAAGTGGTATTTAGAGATCACACATGGAACCTATCACTGTTCTTTGCTACTGCACTATTTTTTCCTAGCTTTTCTCTAGCCAAACTAGGAAAGATTTTTTTGTTATAATGTAAAAAACCTCATAAGCTAATAATTATAATAGCAGTCACAGTTAAGAACTCTCATATATGGTTTTCGGTTCATCTCCTTCCAGACATGCAATAAAACCTCTGTTGTGAATGAGACTGTCATAATATACTTTTGATTTATTCTGCAGTGGACACACATCTAATAGAATAATGTTCTATCACTACCACCAATTTATATTATTGAAAACAGTTTAATAGTTTTGGTTCTTTCTGTCCTTACGATTCCACTGAAGATATATGTTCAAAGTACTGTGTTTTAAACTCATCAGAGTAGTGGGGTGCCTGGGTGGCTCAGTCAGTTAAGCGTCCAACTTCGGCTCAGGTCATGATCTTGTGGTTTGTGAGTTCGAGCCCCATGTCAGGCTCTGTGCTGACAGCTCAGAGCCTGGAGCTTGCTTCAGATTCTGTGTCTCCCTCTCTTCTCTATTCCTCCCCCACTTGTGCTCTTCTCTCTCTCTCTCTCAAAAATAAACATTAAAAAAAAGTAAAGTCATCAGAGTAGTTATGTTATGTGTTTTATGCCACCAAATAGAAACACAGGTTAGAGAGTCATTAATTTCATTTTACTCCTGAGTTTTAAAAATTGCTTTTTAAATTTGTATTTCATTTTATAATTATATAATATGTTTACATGGTTTCAAACTCAAATCCATACCTAAAGATATATTTAAGAAATATTTAAGAAATCCATTTTCCATTGTCATTGTCTCTGCCCTAGTCCCTTCCTCTTCCTTATATTTTGTGGTTTACTTATTATTAAATATAAACATATACAAATATATAAATTAATATTCTTCCATTATTAAATAATATCATATGCATATATTTTTCACTTTACTTTTTCTGCCTAGCAGTGTGTCTGGTGATCACTGAATTGCAAGTTGTATTCTCTGGAAAGCAGACTCTGAGATGGAAATTAACATACAAGTAGTTTAGAGAGTGCTATTGATACTACTGTCTGTGGAAGGGAAGGGAAAGGAAGGAATTAGGACTGGGCAGGGAGGCATTGGGATGAGATTCAGTCTCAATACAGGTTTTTGAAACCCCTGTCAAGTTGCAGCTGGACTGATCATTCAGAGTTGTCAGACGTTGGGGTGAGGAGTCTGGGCTTTTATAGTCCCTTTTTGACTAGTCATTGGATGCGAACTACCATAGGAAAGAGGAGAAAACTTGGATGAGGCTATACTCTTGGACTAAAGTCATTCCCAAAGAATGATGAAAGGCATAGTTTTTCTGCCAGCAGTACCCCAAGTAGTTGAAAAGAGGAGAGGAATCCTTCGGTTTTAATGGGAGACCTGGGTAGATACCATAGCATCCACTACACATTCCATCGTAGTATATGGAGATGTTCCTACTTCCTTTTCACAAATGCGAATGGTATAACAGTTCACTTGAGCAGACTCCCGTAGATGGACATTTAGATTGTTTCCAATTAAGAGTAATCTTGATGCATCATTTCAGCATGGAAATTAGCTCCTGGCTACTAGCTCTCTCCCCAGGATTTATACTGAAGCAGCTGTAGTAGGAAACACTTAAATCACACACGCGTGCGCGTGCGCACGCACACACACACACACACACACACACACACAGATGAACACACTTCTATAACCAAGAGAAATTAAAACACGTGTCCACATAAAACACAAAAGTATTCTTAATAGCCAAAAAAAATAAAAAACACTGAAATAGTCCAAAAAGGCCATTAATTTATGGATAGGTAAACAAAATATATATCCATGTCAAGGAATATCATTCATCAATGAAAGGGATGAAGTACTGATGCATAACTACAACAGGGAGGAACTTTTAAAACATTATACTAAGTGAAAGAAGCCAATCACAAAACACCACACATTTTATGTTCCTGTTTTTAAGAAATGTCAATAATAGGCAAATCTGCGGATACAAAGTTGATTAGTGGTTATCTACTATTGAAGAAAGAATGGAGAGAGACTGCTAATGAATAGATGTTTCTTTTTTGAGTGATACATCTATTCTAAAATTGGCTGTGATAATGATTGAGTAATTCTGATTATACTAAAACCATGGAATTGTACTCTTTAAATGGGTAAATTTTATGATATGTGAATTATATCTCAATAAAGCTGTTGTAGGAAAAAAAAGAAAATCCATGGTAAATCCCTTGGCATACAGATAACTGTATTAAAGTGATGTCTTTGAGTGGTTAGGAAGTGAGTAAGTACTGTAGATATTACAGTGTTTGGAACAGAGCATGTTTGGCCTTGCTGAGAGAAAGAATAAACTAGAAAAAAAAACAGTTGAAAATGTGCTCATGTTTTTCCAGTGTCCTTATACAAGGACATTCTCTGACAGTTTCTGTAGTGAAAAAATAGCAATCAACACCACTGATGAAGATGTCCACAAGGTAAATTCTAGGTAACTCTAAAACCCTGTTGGCTCTAAAACCCAGTAGAATTTAGAAACACATATTCAGTGTTCTTTATTGTTTCCAAACAGATTTTCCTATAAATTCTATTCTATTTAGTTATTTTCATAAGAGGTTTGATCTCCACAAACAGTTACTATGCCATTATCAGAAATCAAACTCTAAACCTGCATATGTTACTATGTCATTATCAGAAATCAAACTCTAAACATGAATATGGATGTTTATAGTACCCTTGTTCATAATTGCCAAAACTTGAAAGCACCTGAGATGTCCTGCGGTTGACAAATGAATAAATAAACTGTGGCACTTCTGGACAATGGGATATTATTCTATTTAAAGATGAGCTGTGATGGCTTAAAAAGACATAGAAGAACCTTAAATGCATATTACTAAGTGAAAGAAGCCAGTCTGAAAGGCTGCATACTGTATGATTCCAGCTATGTGACATAGTTGAGAAAGGCAAAACTCTGGAGACAGAAAAAAGATCGGTGGTCATCAAGGATTGGGGGACATGTGAGGGGATGAATAGTCAGAGCATAGAGGAATATTAGGACAGTGAAAATACTCTGTGTGATACTATAGTGATGGATATATATCATTATACATTTTTCCAAACTCCTATAATGTACGGCACTCAAGAGTGAAACCTAAGGTGAGCTATGGACTTTGGATGATAATGATATGTTAATGTAGGTTCATCAGTTGTAACAAGCGTACCACTCTTCAGGGGGATATTGATAATTGGTGAAGCTGTGTGTGGGGGGGAAGCAGAGGGTATATGGGAAATTTCTTAATTTTTTGTGAACCTAAAACTGCTCTAAAAAATTTAGTCCCTAATAAAAAAATTATAAAAGAAAAAAACTAATCAAACTGTATTGTCCTCTTCCCATTTTTTACGGAAATTTATCATATTTTTTTAACTGACATCATATTTCAACAGTGCCTAGCTTCACAGTTGCTGGACTCTATGGTGATTTTGTTTAAATTAGACAGTTTTTTTTTTTTAAAGCAGATATTTCTGGGAAGATAGATTGGAGGAAAAAAATGTGGTTTAAATATCAGGCTGTACTCCACTCTATCAGCTAGGCGTTTTTGACAGTGCAAAATTTGTGTAAACATATATGGTGACCCTGTGCTCACTACACAGGATATACTTTATAAATATTTGTTGAATCAATATATAAATCTAATTCTTATCTGGGAAATTTACCAACTTTCTCTTTCCTTCTACATAGAGATTGTGTCCACATGAATCCCACAATCTTTACAGAGTATACATAATTTACTGAATATATTACAATAAAATTGGTAGAGGTATTATGAAATTTGTAGACTGAAAGATTCCTATTTTTATGTAGTGGTTTTGTAATTATGTTGCTAAAATCCCACATTTAGGATGTTTAGACTCATATTTATCCATTGGCATTATATATAGTACACAGTTGTCATCCAATTTGTGTTTATCCTAATAACAGCTAAACATCTGAAACATTAAATGTTAACATCTGAATTCACTTGCATATGTTCAAAATAGGTACTTCCTAGCAATTTCCATCTTTTTCTTAACTGATTATTTTTCAGAGTACCCAGCCTTAAAATGATTTTTGACAAACCAATAAATAGTAGGAATTTAACAAATATTCATAGCATCGAGTATTCTACTTCTTTATTTCCCTCCTTTCTCCTTTATGCCCCACAAGTAATTCATCAAAGTCACCACAATATCCTCACCCCTTTTCTACTTTTTTAGCCTTTATCAAGTATAAGACTTCACAATATCAGCCCTATGTTGCTTTAGAGCTTTTAGTTGCTTCTGTCCATTTGAAGCTGATACTGATCAAATCTGATTATTTTATCAATGAATATACCAAAAAAGGAGTGAAGTTTGAGTAACATGAAAACCAAAAATGAAAACTTTTGCACAGTGAAGGAAACCATCAGCAAACCAAAAAGGCAATATACTAATAGGGAGAATATATATACTAATGATAATATCCAGTGAAAAGTTAATATTCAAAATATATACAGAACTTATACAACTCAACACCAAAACCCCCAGCTATCCAATTAGAAAACGGTCAGAGGAACTGAATAGACGTTTTTGCAAGAAGACATATAGATGGCCAAGAGATACATGAAAAGTGGTGTCTGGGTGGTTCTGTTGGTTAAGGGTCCAACTCTTGATTTTGACTCAGGTCATGATCTCAAAGTTCATGGGATCGAGCCCTGCATCAGACTCTGTACTAGAAGCGTGGAGCCTGCTTGGGATTCTCTCTTCCACTTTCTCTGTCCCTCCCCTGCTCTCACACATGCTCGCTCTCTCTCTCTCAAAATATTTAAGAAAAAAAAAAGAGGTATATGAAAAGATGATCAGTATTGCTAATCATTAGGGAATTGCAAATCCACATTTGCAAACCACAATAAGATACTACCTTGCACAAGTCGGAATGACTACTGTCAAAAACACAAGAAGTGATGAATATTGACAAGATTGTGAAGAAAAAGGAACCTCTGTGTACTGTTGGTGGGAACGTAAATTGGTACACCACTGTGGAAAATACTGTGGAAGTTCCTCAAAAAAATGAAAAACAGGAATACCATATGTTTACCCAAAGAAAACAAGTCACTAATTTGAAAAGAAACAGTCACCTCTTTGTTTATTGCAGCATTATTATAATAGTCAAGGTATGGAAGCAAACCCAAGTGTCCTGGTGTGTACAGACATACACACACGTGCGCGCGCGCACGCACACACACACACACACACACACACTTGAATATCACTTAGCCATAAAAACAAACAAAAAAAAGAATGTAGTCTTGTCATTTGCTACAACATGGATTGGCCTAGAGGTTACTATGTGAAACAAAATAAGTTAGAGAAAGATGAATACATGTGATTTCACTTTTATGTGAACTCTAAAAACCAAAACAAATGAGCAAACAAAAAAATAGAAACAGTATCTTAAGTATAGAGGGATGGGATTGGGAAGATAGACAAAATAGGTGAAGAGGATTAAGAGTACATACTTTCAGTTATAAAATAAATAAGTCATAGGGATGTCGAGCATAAAAAAGTACATAAATAAAAGGAAGAAAGAAAATGTTGCCATCGTTAACCATAGCATTGTTCCACTGCAAATAATTATTACATAGGAATAATGTAAGCATTAAACATGTAAGTTAAAGCTGTGATGCAACTAAAATTATGGTTAATGTAATGCTGATTGTTTAACCAAAAATTATTACATATGGTACATATATAATATTATAGAAAAGTTAGGCTCCAAAAATTTGTGAAATTGAATAATTAATACCCCCAAATATGAGCATGTTGCTTAGAAATTTGAAAGCTAATATTGGAATAAATTGATAAGAGTGTGAGAATTGAGCATGAAATCAGGGATAGTACTAATAGTTTGATAGTGGGAACTAATTATTTTTATGATACAAATCAAGTAGAAGTACCACTATAAAAAAAGAAAAGGCATATGGGTTTCTGGCCATGAATGAGTAATTGTTGGTAGACTCTCCTTACCATCATGAACAGTTAGGCAATTGGGATAAATTATGTAGGAAAACACACAACAAAGACACATGTAACAATGTCCAGTATCCGATAAAAAAAAATATTAGATCTGGAGAGAATCAGGGAACTGTGCACCGCAATCAGGATAAAAATGATTACATCTCAATAAATCATAGAGATTATAATTGGCATACAAGAACTTTAAAACATCTATTATGAACTTAAAAACAAATAAAACGTACTACAAGAGGGAAAAATGGAATCTATTTAAAAATCAAGTAAAAATATAAACAAAAATTCAACTAATAAACAGAAATTTCAAAGATAAAAATATAATATCTGAACTGTATTAGCTTAACAACAGATTACATTTCTGCAAAAGAAAATCATTGAACTTGAGTACATAGTAATAGAAACCACACTGAAAGAAAGAGAAAAGTGATGGAAAAAACCTAAGTGACCTGTAGGATGTAACAAGGGGTTAAAATATGTGTATTAGGAGTTCCAGAAGGTGGAGGGAGAAAGGAGAGAAAAAAAATATTTGGAGAAATATTGACCAAATTTGCCTGGATTTTATGAAAAATGTCAACTTATAAATGCAATAATCTCAATAAGACCTAATAAAATGAGAATTTTCACTGACTTCTCATCAGAAGCAATGCAATCCAGAAGACAAGGGAATATATTCAAGTGCTCTCAAAATAGTTAAGTAAACTGTAATAAAATAGTACAAATTAAAGACATTTTCTTAAAAAAAAGAAAAGAAAGAAAACCTGAAAAAACATCAGACCTACATTACAAGAAATGGTAAATGAAGTTGTTAAGGGAAATGATGCCAAAAGGTCCTTGGAACAGCGAAAGGGAATGAAGAGTGCCAGAACTGGATTGAGACACATGATTTGGAAAATAGAAAACATCCTAGCAGCAGCAGTAGCAGCAGAGGGGATAGATCATGTGGCAGTTTAACAGGGATGTTCTTTATAAGTTACATTCTTCAAAACTTTTCCCATCCTACCAGATTTGAATTTAATATGGGATTTAATAATAGTTTAGCAGTAGAAGCTTTGTTCAAAAACATAATAATAATTACTGTTGCTAGCTTAAAAATAATCTTTTTTTTCATATTTCTCACAGATGTATGAAATTACTACAGTGTGCCTAAGATGAGACCTTTAAAAACAAATTTTAAGTAACTGATAAAACAATCTACAGTAAAAAGGAAACTATTGGAGCTGTTTCTCTATTACCAATTGATTATTTAATTGATTACAAACCAAACTTACTGGTTTTCAAAATCCATTAATCTAAAAAATCTCTTGAATTCAGCCAAAATGGGTACAGGAGGTACATTAGAAATCCATTTAAAAACATAAATAACATTGTAAATAGAAAACTCATAAACTACTGATGAAGAAGAATGAGAAACTAGCTCTTAAAATTACCACTTAATAGCAGGTTAACCAAGAATCCATATACTCCTCAAGTAATTGTGTTTCTACTATATCAGGACAAAAAGGAATTAAACGTTTCTCTCACTTTAATAACTTTTTTCACAGGATGTTAAATATTTAGGCATGTAAATTTCAAAAACAAACTCAGATGGTACATTTTTTATTTTAAATTGTTTATAAATTTGGAATATCGTATATGCAATCTAAATGATAGCCAGGAAGGCTGTCTCACCTTATGTAACTACTATTGAATATTAATGTAGAAACTTATTTGTACAGTATTGATAGTTCATTGGCTTCAACTCTCTTTAAAGAAATGAGAGTAAGGGGTACCTGGGTTGCTCATTTGATTAAGTGTCTGTCTTCAGCTCAGGTCATGATCTCTCAGTTCACGAGTTTGAGCCCCACATCAGGCTCTGTGCTGACAGCTCAGAACCTGGAGCCTGCTTCGGATTCTGTGTCTCCCTCACCTTCTGCCCCTCCCCCACTCTCTCTCTCAAAAATAAATAAACATTAAAAAATTAATAAAAAAAAGAAACGAGAGTAAAGGCCATCAAATGCCAGAGATAAAATTAAATATTCTTCTGTTCATATAGAGGTAGAAAAAATGAGAATATGTTGAAGATGTTTATAACTTTGAGTCAAATTTGAAATAAAAAATGAGAATTCTGCCGGGGCACCTGGGTGGCTCAGTTATTTAAGCTTCTGACTTCAGCTCAGGTTACAATCTCACAATTTGTGAGTTCAAGCCCCACATCAGGCTCTCTGCCTTCAGCAGAGGCTGCTTCAATTTCTCTGTTTCCCTCTCCCTTTGCCCATCCCCAGCTCATGCTCACTCTCTCGCTTTCTCTCAAATAAAATAAACATTTAAAAAAAAATGAGAGCTCAGTTATTATTACTGTTCAGTACTGTGAATCATATTAATGATATTGTGTGGTGGCCATTTAACATTGTTTAGAAGTAACTAGGGGTCATTATTTTTTTATTTGTCTTGAACAAAAATAAAAACCAGATTTGAGAAATCCCAGGAGTATATGTGAGTACAGATGTTTTCTCATGGAAAGGGGGATAACATGCAAGAACAGCATTCCTGTAATCTCATATACAGGTGATTTTTCATGATTTCTTGTCCTTAATGAATCTATTATACATGGTTACATTGTAACTTGTATCAATTATATATCTTGTGTTTCCCTTTTACTTTTTAAAAATCCTGTCCCAGAAACCTAACTAACCAAATTATTATAAGTTAGTCAAATTCAAGGGGGTAAAGTTCCCAACATTAGAAACTGTCTAAAAACCATGTGATTACAGTTTACTATTTAGATTTGGTGTTTCTGGGTACAAGTTTGACTTATTTTTTGCTAAATGAAATTTCCATATTCAAAGTGAAAAAGATTTACATGAGAGTTTGGAAACCAGTTAACTCATCCTGAACAAGAGTGCCAGAGGTTAATGTGTGGAAGAACTGGAAATTTTGAATCTGTTAATACAGAAGAAATCAAATAATTTTGAATTCATTCAGATTTAAAGGCTGTGAATTTTTTTTCTTGCTAACAAAGTCCAGGGTGAATAAATTAATATTTATCTTTTAATCCATAATATGTGAATGTGATTTGAATTATAGAATTCTATCATGCATCTCACCGAGTAATCATAGAATCATTTTCTTTTAGAGCATTTCTCATTGCTTCATATTCATTTAAAAAGCTATAACTTTCTTCATATTTTTCATCCTCATAAATAATAAGGATCTTCATGAACAGAGGAAAATATCTATTTAAATATGCACATACATTATGCTATTTTTGAACTGTGTTAAACTAAGGAAAACATTCATAACCATTTCTATCAATAGCATTTTTCCAAGACCATTTAATTTTTTTTAATTTTTAATTTTAAACTGTATATTAACTCACAAGCTTCTAATGTTTCAGGGGAGGCATATGTACACATTATCTTAAATAAAAACCAGGTCCATGTCTAACCGTGATGAAAATATAAATTAAACTTAAAAAACAAAAAGATTAATAAAACCCATAAAAACTTTAAGCTAACAATTGCAAATGAATATTTTCCCTTCTGCAACATGTAAGAGCCAAACATTTCTGTTTTACTTACAATGAACTGACTTCATTGTAAACTTACTGTGTGAAATATTGTTTTGTTTTCTAGTCCAGTCATTTTTGACACTTGACAGAGTGTTACTTGTTGAGAGGATTTGTAGTACGTTTGAACCAACATCAGAAAGAGGAAGAAAATATTTAAAGGTTTTTAAACTAAGGCTCTAAGTTAAAAGATGAAATAAATTCACCCTACAATTTCTAAACAATACAAAGTCTCCCTTCCATCCTTTGTAATATTACATTTAATGAGAAACTAAGTCTTGAAAATGCAAATAGTGCATTTTTTAATTCGAAAGTCAAGGTAGACAGTTTTAAGTGTATGAGTTCAGTAATTATCCTGCTCATAATTTGTTCCATCTTAGCTTAAAAATTTTAACAATATCAAGAGCATAAGAGTATACAGAACCTGAAATAACTGCTCATATCTGTTGAAATCTGACCTGTGCCCCTTTTAGTTTTTATTAACTTCTTTTTTTCACATAAATGTAAATTCATATAGATATATAATTAATGGAATAGTATTGTATGTTCATGGTGAATGAAATGAAAAGTCATATATCTGTTTATCTTTAAGAGGTTATATGTGTTCGTTAAAACAAATGCTTTCCAATGCCCTTTTTCTTTTTTTTTTTGATTTGGTCCTGTTGGCAATCTTTTTTTGCCCAAGTTATTCCTAAGGAGGATAGGCCACACAACTGAACACAAAGTTGTACAGAATGCATCAGGACTGTGGGGTGTCACAAATATTCACTTTACTGTGTTTCCTTTGATAACAGAAAGAGAACCTTTTCTTGATGTGTTAATAGCTGTGAGTGGGGCAAGATAACTAATGTCTGAAAGAAAAAGTAAGAAGGAACATAGGCAAAAGATGCAAAAGTGTAATCCACTGATGGGAAGGATGAACATACTAGCTTTTCTCCTATGTTCCAGCTGTAATTCACTATAATAATGAAAATTTTTCTTTATTCATATATGTGATTCATAGAGTGATATCTACAGATTCCAAGTGACTTTTGACTCAGGTAGTACTCAGGTAGTATTCTTTTATGCTAAATTCTGGAATGGTATTTATGAATAGAGTTAAATTACTTTCTACCAATATGTTGAATAAATCAGCCACCCAATCTGAATGCACATTCTGACCAGTTTACATCAAGAATAATATATTGTAGAAATAATATAAATATTCTCTCTCTCTCCCCCTCCCTCCTTCTCTTCCTCCATCTCAGATTTCTGGGCCATTGGAGAATTTTACTGGCTGCATAGAAGTTATGGAAATCAATAACTGGGAATCTTTCATCCCATCCAAGGCAGTGAAAAAAATTCACGTTGAAAATTGCAGGTAAAATCCATTAATGATTTTTCAAATACTTGTTTGAATAACCACACAAAAAGGTAACATTTCTATTTGAAATCATCTAATCAGGATTAGATTATATTTCCTTCCTTCATTTTGATGTTTTCTTTATAGTGACATACTATATTTTTTTACAGACTATAGAATGTTTAAGCTATATCCCAATTAAATTGGACCATTTATTTATAATGGGTTTCAGCTTTCTGCTACATAAGATACATCGTGTCAACCAACAAATGATAAGTTAGTCTTGATTAGAAAATGTCATCTGTTGGAGTGTTTGAAATATAAGCATGCTGTCATGCATGTGGTGTATTGTTCAGGTTGCTTAAATGTTTCTTTTAAAATGTCATTCTCAAAAAGTTGTCATTGTGCTTGAATTCCCATTATTTGTGGCATTCCTTTCAAATAACCTTCTTCTAGCTATAGAACTATCTGTATATGTGGAGGGCGGTGGGGTGGAGTTGAAGTAACGAGATGGTACATTTGACACAATATTAGGCATTCGTGCCATTGGTACAAATTGGTTAAATTTTTATTTCCCTGATGGTGACGAGAAAAGGATCATTTATGGAGCCTTGTGGTGCATTGGAAAAGGTGCACCCAGGTTAGGTAGGATAGCGTGATGAGGCAGGATGTTTCATCACAGAACAGCCTGCTTGACAATAGCAGAAACACATTGACTCCACAAAAAAACTGAATTATTGAAATTCTTCTGTGGACTGTGGTCCAAGATGAATAGAGTCACACAATGACTGTCCTTAAGGAGTTTAGGGTGTACTAGAGGAGATATTGATGAAATATGCAAATGAATATATACATATAAAGTGTGCTTTGGGGAAAAAACAGAAGGCTATGAGACTTTACATATTTGAATATCAGCAAATTGGTGTCCTTCACAGTTTGGCTGGGGGGTAGTGTATGTTTAAAAATTGAAGAAGTACTTTAGAAAGTAAAAGACTAATTCATTCCCCAGTGTTTCACCTGTAGGCTATACGTTTAAAATAAATTTGTGGCATCTATCATATAGTGGTAGACATAGTGATTATTTTATTTGTTTTGTTTTTACTCAAATTAAAACTTAATATCTTACGTTATACACAATAGATGGGTTCCAGCAATTTTAATATAAATAAAATACTCATAAATCCTTATATATTTTACCATTTATTTCTAATTTTTTAAAGTTTGTCTCAATTTGTGATTGATTTGCAGTGAGCAGTATTTCCTAACAATTAGTTACCTCTCAGATTCTTTGCTCTCTAGCTTCTCTGTTAAATATTATGATTTGCAACTCATAGTTAAATGAATAATGATTTTACTAGGAAGCAAATCCATTGAAAATGATATACTCCCTTGATAATTTATATAATCATCTGCTAATGTAGCAATTGATAAAATTTTCTATTTTTAACTTTATAAAAGTAGGACATGCTTAACTTCTCTTTGTAAGAATGAGTATAAAAAACAACAACAGAAAATCACTATGTAATCTCAGCTATCTGCAAGCCCTAAAACTTTTCTCAATCTCTCTTCTATTTAAGTCCTGTTTTATTGCCCTTCAATGCCATTAATTTGACCTTCATTCTGCAATATTGGTTCTTTAAATACTATCTATAATTTAATGCTGCAAATGGTATTATCCCTCCCTATAACATCCAACACAGCTATAGACATATGAGAGGCATTTTGGCTATAATTAGGGTTAGGGCAAACAGAGACTATTAAATTTCTCTGAACAGTCACTCTGCTTCTCTCACCAACCCCTACTAGTACTTGATTTCATTTAAGATCACCTTTCCCTTTTTTTTCCTTTTAACATTTATTTATTTCTGAGAGACAGAGAGAGACAAAGCATGAGCAGGGGAGGGGCAGAGAGAGAGGGAGACACAGAATCTGAAGCAGGCTCCAGGCTCTGAGCTGTCAGCACAGAGCCCGATGCGGGGCTTGAACTCAGGAACTGCGAGATCATGACCTGAGCCGAAGTTTAATGTGGAATATATTTATTGGTATTTACTATATTAGAAATTAAAACTAAGGAAGTTTAAATATATTTATTTTTAATTCATAAAATAAATAAGTTCATTACATGTTAGTATAAATAACATAGAATAGCATATTTTTTGAAAAGTAAGTGTACTTATTAAAACATAAAAATGATGAGAAGAGTGGCAGTGTTTCACATTTTTTGCAGATGTCTTTATTGTCTGACTTAATGAAGACAAGTGGAAACTTAGATGTGTTTCTGTGTTCAATCTGTACAATAATTATTCTGCTGAAATAGTTGAAGAAAGTTCTGGCCTCATACATATGTATTTAGAAATGATAGCAGTGTTTTAATAACCTTTTTAGACAATTGGGAATATTCTTCTTCGTACCAAAACTTGGTAAGTAAAAGATTCTTAAAGGTTAGTTGCAATGTAGAATGTGAAACCTGATGGTCAATGAACCTCTTATACTCTGTTACATTAAAATCCATTGTTCTTTTTCACATTTGGAATGGATCTTTTACCCATGCACAATTTTTTACTGTCACTGGAAAATGTTGTTTCTTGAGTTATTCAACTATCCCAAATGTCAACACATATCAATATAAAATATCAAAAAGTCCTGTCTGTGACTAATATATAATATTACTTAATAATATATATAATATATTATTTCCTACATATTTTAATAGACACCTACATTTACTTCACTAGTGTTCTTAATAAGTAGAGGCATGAGGTGTCTTGTGCCCAGGGTATGAAAGACTGATCATTCAGGCTCCATGGATAGATATCATATAGTATGACATCAAGAACAGCTAAATCAACTTTCCACCCCTAGGTTTTTGCCCTAGAGAAGCACAGATATATGACCTAATGACACTTAAAATAGCCTTATTAAAAATAGTAAAACATTGGAAAGTAAGGAAATGGATGTTTAAAGGGATGATAAATATGATGGAATTACTTACAAGTCAGTTGAAAACAATGAAATACATTTACATGTATCTGTGTGGATAGATCTGAAAGCATACCATTTAGTGAGGAAAAAAAGGATAGCTGTAGCAATATACCATTTGTGTGCACTTTTGAAGCTGTGTTATATACAAACTGATCCCTTACTACACATTTTCATATTTCTCCAATAATATTAAATACTCTAGATTATGTGAACCCTTTCTTAAATAATCACTATTTTTGAAGGAATGTGTTGTGTAATGAGGAGAAGTATTTAAACAGAAGGAAATGATTCACGAACAAAAAACAAAGCATCAGATTATTTTCCACTTTTAATTCTTTATTCACAAATCATCTCAGCAGAACATCAGTGTCATTAAATCAAACATTATTAACTTTCAAAAAAGAGTAGGTTATAAAGTATATATCATGCCTTTATAAATTTGTGGAAACATTCTAGAATCCTACTTTAAGCAGATATTTGATTTAAATGTTTTATTAATAAAAGACTAAGGTATAGAGTTTTAACATTGTAGCAATACATCAGTGCTATTATTTTTTTTTTACAAAATAAGCATCCTATATCATTTTCAAGTGGATAATATGAACCTCCAAAATAAAGTACAAAAACAAAATTTGATTACTCAGTAATGGGAATCCAAAGTTCATAATTTTATTCACTGAAATAATATAGGCAAATTAAATCTAAAATGGAACAAGAGGAATGAAGTAAATTACAATGTTCTCTAGTTCTTTAGCCATTCAGATACTTGTCTTATGACAATGTGTTGTGAGATTGATATACTCTTGGTCTCCTGGAGACATGATTGTCATTTACATGTGAAGACCAGATTATGGACAAGAGCTGAAATTGTAGTTTGATATTTATTTTACATTTGTACATTTGAGACTGAAGCAGGGAGGGCTTTCTGCATGAAGCTGAATTTATCACAGGTGTAGGACTCTGTTTTGAATATACCTTGACATGACTACCTTTAGTGAGTGCCAGCTTAGTGTAATGTTTTTCAAAAAGCTAATTTGTGCCATGAGTTGCTGATTCCCATGATGAGAACAGTAGCATAGGGGAGCTGTCTTAAGAAAATGTTAGTTTTTACCAGGCTGTCCAGTAATAGACCATACAGTAACCTACAACAACAACAACAACAACAACAACAACAGTATTAAATAAATAATAAATATTTCTACATTCTTCATTTTTAAGACATAGAGTGTAACAAAACTGGGCTGACAGTGTGATGGATTCATATTGTTTAAATTATTTCTTTTTAACTGTATATTATTGCTTCACTTCTCTCCTTATTTGGTTCCACTTTTCATTTCTGTTATCTTCTTGAATGAGTTCATTCCTTATGACTTTCATTATATGTGTCATTGTCCATTTCAAACCTTCTAGGAAAGAGCTGTCAACTTTATAACATTTTTTAAGATCTTACTATTTAATTTGTATCCTTAAAATCTATTTTATTGGGGTGCCTGGGTGGCTCAGTTGGTTAAGCATCTGACTTCAGCTCAGGTCATGGTTTGTGGGTTCAAGCCCTGCGCAGAACTCTGTGCTGACAGCTCAGAGCCTGGAGCCTGCTTCAGATTCTGTGTCCCCTCTTCTCTCTGCCCCTCCCCACTCATGCTGTGTTTCTCTCTGTCTCAAAAATAAGTAAACATAATTTTTTAATCTGTTTTATTATTTTTAAATATCTTGTAAAAATGTTATGTATCTAAAATGTATAATTTGGTGACTTAATATACATATACATAGTGAAATAACTACTACAGTCAAACCAATTAACATATCCATCTCTTCACATAGTTAGCATTTGTTCTAATGGTGAGACCACCTGAAATACACTCTCATAGCAAATTTCCAGTATTTAATACAGTAGTACTATGATCATCATGTTGTATGTCAGATCTCTAAACTACATAAACTACATAACTCTAATACTACATAACTTCAATTTTGTACTCTTTAACCAGCATTTCCCCATTACCCTTTATCTACCCAAACCTGGTAGCCATGATTCTACTCTCTGCTTCTATGTATTTGACTTTTTTAGATTTTACATAAAGGTGAGATCATGCAAATTTTTTTGTTTCTGCATGTAGCTTATTTCACTTAACATTATGTCTTCTAGGTTCATTCATGCTGTCACAAATGGCAGGATCTCCTTCCTGTTTAAGGCTGAATAATATTCTATTATTCGTATATACCACAGTTTCTTTATCCATTCATTGATGGACACCTCGATTGTTTCCATATCTTGGCTGTTGTGAATATTGCTTCAATGAATGTGGAAACACAGTATCTCTTTAAGTTACTGATCTCATTTCCTTTATATATATACCCAAAAGAATGATTGCTGAATCATATGGTAATTGTATTTTTAGTTTTTTGAGTAAACTCCATACTGTGTCCTGTTGGTGGCTGTACCAATTTACGTATATAGGGCTCCCTTTCCTTCACATTCTTGGCAACATTTGTTATCTTAACCAACCTTCCTTCCTTCCTTCCTTCCTTCCTTCCTTCCTTCCTTCCTTCCTGAAATAGCCATCCTAACATATATGAAGTGATATCTCATTGTGGTTGAAATTAACATTTTTCTGATGATTACTGGTGTTGAGCTTCTTTTCATATACCTGTTGGCCATTTGTATGTCTTCTTTGGAAAAAGTCTATTCCTTTACCCATTTTTAAATTGGACTGTTTGTCTTTTTGCTATTGAGTTGAAGGAGTTTCTTATATTTTTTGGATATTAACCCCTTTTCAGATATACAGTTTACAGGTTTACAGATATTTTCTGTGAGTCCATAGATTGCCCTTTCATTCATCCTGTTGATGGTTTCCTTTGCTGTGCAAAAAGAAAAAAATTAATGTAGTCCCTTTTGCGTATTTCTTGTTTTTGTTCCTTAGGTTTTGGTGTCATCCCCCAAAAATCATTGCCAAGCCCCGTGTCAGAGAGTTTTCCCTAGGAAAATCTTTTCTTCTAGGAGTTTCATAGTTTCAAGTCCTCCATTTAAGTTCTTAATCCATTTTAAATTGATTCTTATTTATAGAATAAGGGTCCGATTTCAATTTCATTCTTTTGTATGTGGAGATCTAGTTTTCCCAACATGATTTATTAAACTTTACTTTAAATATGTAAATTTACATTGAAGATATATTAAAATTTTAAAAGATGATGGGATCAACCATGTCAAGTATTTTAAACTTGTAATATTTGAAATTAAGGCTATAGGGGAAACTTTACTTTATGAAATCATGCTATGGAAAATGTTTTAGCTGTACTTTAATCAAATTCTAAAGTTCTACCTGAAGGAAAATACAGAGATGATATACTTGTATAATTGAAAAATGTGTATGTCTTCTCAGACCGCTTCATTTGCTCCCTGTATATCAAAGACTTTAGTTTGTTTTTGCTTTTAACTTGTATTTGTCTTGAAAGTTTAGGACTATACACACACACACACACACACACATACACACACACACACAGCTGAAAATAGATCTTTTTTTTTCCGTACTCTTCAAATCCAAACTAGGTAATCCTAACAGTCTTAATAATAAATAAAATTTATAAAATGCATAGTTATTGTATCTAAATATAACCAAACTTTTTATCATCCTGTATTTTTTGATGTTTTTGATATCTTAAATCTACTTCACAATGTTTAAAAATATTTTCTTCTTGGGGTGCCTGGGCGGTTCAGTTGGTTAAGCATCCGACTTCGGCTCAGGTCATGATCTTGCAGCTCGTGAGTTCGAGCCCCACGTCAGGCTCTGTGCTGACAGCTCAGAGCCTGGAGCCTCCTTCGGATTCTGTGTCTGTCTGTCTCTCTCTCAAAAAATAAACAAACATTAAAAAAATTAAAAAAAAAATTTCTTCTCTAGAATTCCATAGTGGACCTAATTACATATATCAGGATTCTTATGATTTGGGTATACTAAGACATCCCTGATCTGTATGGGTAGAGTTTGTTTATTAGTAAATATGATCAGAAAGAATAGACACACAAATTCTCCAAGTAATTGTGTCTAAAGATACAATACAATAGAGCTAATAAATGCATAATTGAAGTCTTTAACAATCTAGGCTTTACAAACCTGTAAGGCTATTCATTTCATGTTTGTGGACATACATGTATTATTTGGCCACTCCTCAAGTATTAGCAACTGAATGAACTAATTTTGTGGAATTCTAATTTCCTGATGTATCTAAAAATGACTTGAGTCTTACATATGTGTCAGTTCTGTCCTTCCCATGATCACAAGGGAACTTGTGTTTAAATGCATAGCTTTTGTTAAATTCTTTCTACTTCCATTTTTCAAGTGAAGTGACACTTTGATGTTACTTGCACTCGGATTCTAAAGCTCAGAGCTATCAACTAAAAAGAGGAGATACCTGGTACCTCTGGAACCATGTATTGTACCACTTATCATCTCTGTGACTTAATGCTTCCTTCATTTATAAACGGTTATAGTGACAATAATACTGGCCATAGAGTGTTGCTGTAAGAGATTCATGATTTCATATATACTTTTAAAAACTTCTCTCAATGAGGTCAAATGCCTGGTACACACTTTATTATTACTAGTTAGCTATTGCCATTGTAATTGTTGTTGTTTATCATTTGTTCTTTCTCAAATGATAGATTTACATAGTCCTTTTTCCTATATTTTCCCAAAGAAATAGTAACATAGAATTTGAGAGTCAGGGCTCCGAAAAAAAGGAGTCAGAAACATCAGAGAATAGCATAACAATACAAGAATACGAAATATTGACTATTAGTCATCCTTGGTCTTAGAAATCCCTTGACCATTCCCACCTCAGGTGTTTCTTAAAGATCTGCATTTGGCCTCAGTCTCAACGTTAACAGAATTTATGTGTCCTCCCTAGAATCTGTCCTTATCTCATTATTTTTGGAATCCCTAACCCCTCACTCTCTATGTATTTTTTTTTCCTATCATACTAAAAAGAGCAATTAACTCTCATAATATTGCTTTTTTTTTTTTTTTTTTTTAACTTCTGGACCATGCCCTGGGGCCTGTCTTTCATAATTCAATGCTCTACTCTAGTTTTTCATAAACTAAAAGCAATTCTTTCCCTAAAAGTAATTTAAAATATTCTTTTTCTTATTACACAGAGTTCATCACAAAATATGTTTAATATGCTTAATCTATAAAAAGATTGTTTCTGCTCTATTACAACAGACAGGAACTGGAGAATTTATCTGCTGGTTTTGTGGAAGTGGGTTTGACTTAGGCTGGTGTATTTTAATGGTAGAGGAGTTAATCAGAAATACCAAGTTTGAAAGTTCAGCTCTGCTACTTATTATCAATATAACCTTGGTGAAGTAACTTAACCTCTATGCACTTCTATTTCCTTACCTGTGAAATAAGGGCAATAATAATGCATCATAGAGTTAGTATGAGGACTGAATGAAATTGTGTATAAACATTGCATTTAGCACAATGACACAGGATATGCTTCCATTTTGGTAGCTAGTATAATTAGCCATCTTTACATATTTTTGTTTGACCACATTCCCTATCAACTAGGAGAATAGTCATCTAAGAAGAAGAATGTTTTCCATGAGAAGTTCAAATGTACCACCTTCATGTTTTTAAAGAAGTATCTACTTGAATTGCCAGTTCAAAATGAACAAAATAACACACTAAAATAAATAAAAAATAAACGCAGAGACACTTGAGAAAAGCACAAATATGAAATTCATAGATTTTATTACACTATAAATTGGGTTTATTTCTATTGCAATTTAACTTTTTTTATTTGGCATAAGTTTTTTAACTAACATGTATTTTCATTTTTCTGCACTGCAGAAATTTCTGACATTCTATTCCTGTCTCATTCAAATCTTTGTGCATTGCATACTTTCCTTGACAATTGAAAGATATCAATATTTATATTTTAAAGTCTATTTTAATACTTGGGAAATGAAACATTCAGGAAAAAGAAACTATTTTTAGTTTTTCAGTGAAATGTATGTAGTTGGGTTTTACTTACAGAGATATAAACGTATCTGTTAGAATTTGATATGAATCTTTTCCAAATACTACTATTTGAGGTTATGGTAATATATAACATGTTTGGTTATTATGAAAAGTAGAAATGTTGTTCATTTAGGAATAATAGAATTCATGGTAGTGTTCATGATTAATCATGGTTCACAAAAACTATCTCATATGTTCAGAACTGTGGTGAGACTGATAAGGTGAGACCACAGTGCCAGGGCTTCTATATATTGCACTATGCTTCAGACATATTTTATTTGCAATCTCTGCTTTTGGTATTAATGGATGGCCACCTTCCAAATGCTTGCCATTGCTTTCAGAATAAAAGTTAAATTCTCCACTAGCTTTGCAAACAAAACAGTTTATGCACCCCCTTCATAATATATAATTGCCCTATAGAAACAGTTGCACAGGCAAGAACAAACTTGCTCAATCCCTTCCACCCCTGTCTTGCATCTAGGTAGGACTGTGGATGCAAGTCCACTGTGGTAGCACTGTGGTAGGACTGTCCTCATCCATGAATTGTGAGCTAAAGGAAAGTGTCTGATTTCTGGCATATGATGTTTGGAAGTGCATTTATTGTCTTTTACTGGGGGAGGAGGACTTGAAGGATCTAACATGATTAAAGCTTCTAAAGTTTAGAAAAGCTGACTGTTGGGGCGCTTGGGTGGCTTAATCAGTTAAGTGTCCGACTTCAGCTCGGGTCATGGTCTTGTGGTTCATGAGTTCAAGCCCCACATGGGGCTCTGTGCTGACAGCTCAGACCCTGGAGCCTACTTTGGATTCTGTGTCTCCTTCTTTCTCTGTCCCTCCCCCCTCTTGCACTCTGTCTGTCTCTCTCTCTCAAACATAAATAAACATTACAAAAAAATTTTTTAGAAAAGCTGACTGTTTGTAGAACCTGTCCCCCAAAATAATCAAGAACATATAATACTGAAAGAAACACAGGCTCATTAAGATATATGAGCAAAATAAAAGAACTAAACCATACGGCAAAGATAAATTCAAAAGATGCTTTATCTCCTCTAGCCATATTGCTCAGATGAACTCAAGGTAGCTGTCATTAAGTTGAGAGATAATGTTGTAAGGGAAGAAAAACAACAGAAAAATAAACCTGGCTTGAGATATGACAAGGAAAGAACATTGCATGTTGTTACTAACATGGAACAGACTAAATGTAAATAGATTAGTGATTCCTAAATGTGTATGGAAATATATTGCCAAGAAAACCACAAGCCTGGATTTAAAACAAACAAAACCCCTCTAAATATAAAATATCTCTTGGTCCTCCAAATTTATACCAGCATAAAGCACTATGTGAAAGCTATACCTTTCTCAAGGAGCACATACTGTCCAAAGCCCATTCCAGATAAGACCAGAGAGGTCAGACACAATGAGTGGGGAGATTTTTTCCCAAGACAATCAGTCTAATCAAGGAACTCTCTATCGTGCCAAGGCAGAACGTGTCATAATTGATGACTTAGCTACTTTCCGTCACTGCTGTGCATTCCCATTCTTCACTTTTGGAATGGGCATTTTGTGCAATTATCCTGTTCCTGTTTATATTAAAGGTGGTAATTACTCTTGATTTTGTAGCTCTCTAGACCTTTAAGAAGCCACAGCCATGTCTGATGATAAGGACTGGACATCACCCCAAAATCATTGATGTTGACTAGATGAGATTGTACATTCTATATTTTGGGAAGGGGCTGAGTATATTCTATACGAGAGAGAAGGGCATACATGGCTATGTAGTGGTCAGAGGAGCAGCCTAAGGGGGGAACACAGCTAGCTGTCAACCAAAGTAATGTAGAGCTTTTTCTAAAGTCGGTAGCTAAGACAGGGACCTCCTTTTCTAGCCACCTTGCATCTGGGTCAGAGGTCAGCAAACTGTAGCTATAGGCTAAGTTCATCCCACTGCCTTGCAAGGCCCAGAAATAGAGATTTTTTACATTTTTAAATGGTTAGAAAATTTTCTTTAAAAGAATAATATTTTGTGACACTTAAAATTTCATAAATTAAATTCAAATAAAGTTTTACTAGAACATAGCCACACCCAATCATTTATATATTATCTATGGCTGCTTTCAGTCCTCTAACCACAAAGTTGAGTAGTTGTGACTGAAATACATGGCCCACAAGGCTTAAAATATTATTATCTGGCTCTTTACAGAAAAAAGTTTGTCAATCTCTTCTATAGGTGGTACCACAGAACTAGTTTTCACCAATGGAATATGAAGAGAAATGAATAATGTCACTTACTGACCGAAACATATGAGAGATATATGATTCTTTTGCCATTTCTCTCTCCCATGTTCTTTCTTGTCTCACTTCCTTGTTGGTTGCAGAGGACTCTGAGACCCTACCTAATGGTAGAGTCACAGGATGGAGGGATAGTAAGGTCCTCAGTCATGGTGTGGAAAAATCATGCCCCTCAATCCACTGAATAGGAACACCAGCATTAGACTGCTATGTGAGCAAAAATGAATTTGGTAGGCCACTGAAATTTGGTGGTCTATTTCTTACAGCAGTGAATATTATACAAACTAATACAGACTGCTAATTTTTATCCTACCTAAAGTGCCAGAATGTTTCTTTTCAGCCTTGCATGTCTTTACTTACCTGATTCCATTGTATTCCTCCAGCTTGTGTCTTACCACTCCTCCATACCTACATATTTATTCCTAAATGTTATAATGTTTTTAACTCCTTCTATGCTGTAGATGTTGAAATAAATAAAGAAGAATTACTGTCATTAAGGAATTCATAGCATAGTAGGAGGGGAAACACATTGATGAACAGTTATAACAAAAGTGACAGTTATAATGATATAAATATTTTCTTGTTTGCCATAAGAGTGACTGTGATTGATGGAAAAATATCAACAGACACAGAAAAAGACACTTGGTATAGGTACAGGGTATGACTTAGTCACTTATGCTGGCCTCAGTCCCAGTCAGAAAGATATCTGCCCTGGCCCTCAGTTCCAAAGAAGGTATTCAGCTACAACAGGTACTGCTTGGTATGGTAGACAGTCTTTTCAGGTCCATCAAGAAACTCTTTGATTACCGTTATCAGGCCTCTGTCAACTTTTTTCCAGACTCTGGCAATGTTGCTGCCTACTCACCAGGTATATATAATGGGTAACCCCAGAGAATCCTGTTTGCTTATTTGGGACTATATAAATCAAAGGTCAGGTCTGAGAATACTCTTTTGTCCCAGAAAGATATGACTTCAGATATGCCCAGGGTTTATCCTTTTAATATTCATCCATCCATCCATCCATTCATTCATTAAATATGTATTCACCCTTGAAGGTTTTATTCTCTTGTAGGTATTGAGATAGAAAGATAAACAAAACAGGCCTAGTCCATCCCTCCTGAAGGACAGTCTAGTGCATTTTCAAGCAATGGGTGTGGGAGGGGAGACAGGACAAATACCCAATCTAGCATAGAGGAGGCATAACAGAATCAAAAGCTATACCTGATTTCCTTCCAGAGTCTGAAATACCTTTCACATATTGGGGATAGAATCTTTGCCATACTGAGAAATTGGTGGGTGAATGTCATATTCTACCAGTGTGTTGGGGTACAACAAAATAAAACAAAAACAAGAGTCACTTTTCTAATGGATGTATAAATGTATAATGGAATTTGGGTTGCACAGAAGAGAGTCATCTATCTCAGCTTGAGAAGTGGTGAGTACAATTTATAAAAGAGGAAATGCCATGAATAGGGGAAATATTCTAGATAAAGAGACAGAAATTTGTCTTGTTTTGTTTTTAAATGTCATTATTGGGTTGCTGGAGCATAAAATGCAATGCAGGAAGCATGAGACATAAGCCTCAAAATGTAAGCTCAGGTCAGATAATGCAGGTTTTGTGTGTTAAAGGACTTGGAGCTGCTGAGAATCAGGAGTATGTTAAGATAGGCATTTGGATGGATTCAGCTGGATCAGTCCTTGTAGAATGGAATCTAAAAGTGAAGACATGAGACTGGAACTTGGGAGACCAGATAGGAGGCTATTTCAATAACCCTAGAAAAAATGAGTGCCTGAAACAAGTCAGTGTTGGCAGGAATAGAGAAGATGGGTTCATATTATTTAGAAAGAACGATGGCCAGATTTAGCTACTGAGTCTCAAGCAGCTTAAGGAAAAAAAAAAAAAGACAAGAATGATTCCTAGGATTTTAGCTGAAGTTTCAGGGTAAAAGTAGATAACATCAACAGCTATCACCAAAAGAGAAGCAAATTTTGATGGTGTCTCAGCCTGGATTCCTCATGTGCTACTACTTTTTTAAAGAATGCAATTCCAGGAATCACAATAGAGGGAAAAGGGAGAATGGAGTAGGGCTTATATGTGGATGTGTTAGCAAGCTGGATATTGCTTGGCAATAAATTGGACTGATGATTCAGCCTCACTGGACTCTCTTAGAGGCCATATAAATGACTGCCACTTGTGGCAGTCCTTCCAAGGGTGGAAAGGAGAAGAATTTGTTCAGCAGCATCTTTGGCTTGAAGGAGTGACCCAATTCACTCACCTAGAAGCAGGTGAGGATAAGAAGATCTTAAATGGTACATATGAATGTCTGATATAAATACTAACATAAAAATTTTCATTTTGGATATGGAGGATTTGAACTTTTGTGTGAATAAGCTTTTGACTACATATGTATAGCAGACAGACATATAAGGGAGTCTGTGACTTATGATAATATGAATTTAAAATATAAATTCAGGAATATTAAAATAAAAATAACAGATAAAACCGTGAGACTGAATAAAGACATCCAAGGAAAGTTTGCAGGGTGAGAAGAGCAATGGGCCAAATGCAAAGATCTGAGCACCGTCTACTTCTTTTTACAGTTGTTACTAGTCTAGGAAGCACCTGAAAGAGATGGCTCTTTGGAGGGGCTTCAATTGTTCACAAATCTTCCTGGAGCAGAATTTCATATATCTGTGATCTAGTGTTCTTCATAAGTGTTTGTTTTATCAGGAATGCTTTGTACTTCATCCCTCTTATTTGGGGACAGATCAGTTTACTCATTTATCCAGTTACTCAAAAATTTGTATTAAAGGTCCTGCTGAGTATTTGGGACTCCGTGCTGAGCCTCCCAGGTGTGGTCACTGACTCTGTGGGACTTTTAGTAGGATTATTTCATACCAGCAGTGAAGATTCCAAAGGTTCGCTATTAACCCGACTGTTATAATGTGGTATCTTTCAAGTCTATTGTTAACCCTGATACATCTTTCTCAAGAAATGGAGGATATTCAAGGTTATCATGTTCTTTTTAAAATTATGTCATGATTTCTATTAAAAATATGGAGGCTGACATTTTGAAGATTTATGTGCACTGCTAGTGGCCATACTGCTTCATGACATCTAAGAAGGGCCAGTCCCCTCCACGTTGCTGTATTGCTCTATTGCAAATATCAGAACTTCTGAAGGTAATCCACTTGTTATCTATCCACTTGCTAGGTATTCTGATGATATACTAGCTATACTAAAATAATGATTTCATTTCACTTATTACATTGGTTCATAAGAATATACAGCATTCAGTCTTTGTCATTATACTATATATATATCTATCATATTCATTTTTACATTCTAGTAATCTTTGCTAAAAGGTTTTTTTGATAAAAGCTTTAAATAATAAAATTCTAAGTATTAAATATAGCACAGCTTTAATATTTTGTAAAGCTTTATTTTATGAGAACAAAGATTTATAAAATCATATCACATGTTTCTGAACAAAACTTTCTGAATGGTACATGGATTATTTTTTTGACTGATACTGGAGAACAGTTGTGTAGTTCCTTTTTGGCTGTCAGTGGCATAGTAGCTAAAGGCAGTGGTTTAATTAAGGCAAATAGAATAAAAAAATTGTCTGGCTTTTCAGTGTTACTTTTCATGTACATAGTTTTAACTTCCATTAGATCATTGAGCTTTGGCACTAACCTTTGTTTTTTCAAGTATTTTAAAATTGAGAAAAACAAAGATTCAGGGCTTCATTTTATCTATAAGCTATTCAATCTTCAAACATTTCTAGACTTTTCACTGGAAATACTCCCATTTTGTACCAGATGGTGTTAATATAAAGAAAATAGAAAAAATGAATATTATAAACATATAAAAAAGAACTCTTTCATTAAAGACAAGCTGTGAAAATATTTAATCAAAGTTACGCCTATATAAATATGGAACTACTAATTATGTCAAATGAGGGGTACCTGGCTGGCTTAGTTGGTAGAGCATGTGACTCTTGATCTCAGTGTTGTGAATTCAAGCCCCATGTTGGGCGTAGACCTTTCTTTAAAAAAATAATACATATATTAAATCTTATTCTAAAGATAATAAAGTGGTTACAATAAAATATTTCTTTTATATTTATATATATCAAGTCATAGAACATGTTAAAGAAAATCTACCTTGACAGTGTGATGGACAGATGATTTAAGATTCTGTTTTCCGATTCAAAAATCCCTATTCATATTCAAAACGTTTTTCTGTTTTGAAGATTCCACAATATCAATGCAAAGCAGGGCAGCTAAAAGTGGTTGCAGTTTTAATATCACTGCCTTTGTCACATTTAACCATGGTTACATGAGTATCTTTATTGGTATACCTTTTCTGATGCAAACCGTATTTGTATGTGACCAATACTTTGTTGACTCCAGGAGAAACACTTCCAGTGCCGAAAATTAATACAAAATGAAAATCAGGAAACTTTGTACTAACTTTTTCATTTCTCCTTTTTGAAATGTGTTAAAATACTTCAGCCTTTAAAGTTTGAACTCCTTCGACTTCATATTGCCTTCAGAATAAAATTCATGCTTTTTGGCAAGGCCGGTAATGTTCTCCTTAGTCATCTCCCAATACTCCAGGGTTTGAGTTAACAGTTGTAGAGTTAAGACATCTGAGATATAGCCAGGGTTAACTGAGATGTATGGGCTATGGATCTAACTGTGAAAGAAAGGTCACATTTGTTAAAATCCCACTATATTGCTAACAGAGTGCTAAATATTTTCTTTTGCATTAAAATAATATATGTGGAACATTATTATTTGTCCATCTTGATAGATTAGAAAAGTGAGAGAATAAAAGTTTAGAAGCACATCCAAAGCATACAGCTGTTACAAGGTGGAACTAGAATTTCATTCCAGCTTGTGAGCTCCTTCTAATAGACTAGAGATGACAAACTTTGGTTATTGCTTCCCCAGGCAGACTAATCATCCATTTATTCATTTGTCCATTCATTCTATAAATATTTCAGACCACTATGTGTCAGATTGTGTTCTAGGCTCTGGGAATACATTGTGAACTAAATGAAGTTCCTACATTGCAGAACTACTATTCTAGTAGAGAAGATGAGCAATGAAATAATAATTGAATAATTATATGATCTAACTGTTGGAGACAAATGATATGTAAAAGGTAAAATAAGGAATCACAGAATAGTGACTCTTCCCTTGCCTACCTAATTATTTTAGTTAGGGTAGGAAAGGCATCTTTGAAGAAGTAGTGCTTGAAAAAACACATGAAGCAAATATTTTGGGAGTTATATGTGAGGCAAAGAAACCAGCTAATATAGAAGTCCTTAAGTAAGAATGAACTTGGTATATTCCAACAATATGAAAACTGTCACTGGAGCAGAGGTAGACAATAAAATATGTGGTAGAATATTAGATCAGAAAGCTTTCTGGGGAATTGATAGTCCATATCAAAGACTTTGAATTTCCATGGAGGTGACTAGAAAATAGTTTTGAGCAGTAAGAATCATGACTATGTGTGTGTGCGTGTGTGCGTGTGATTCTAGCTACTGTGTGGAAAACAGACTATAAGATGTTGGTGAAATAAGGAAGCTATTTTGGTCACCATGAAGATGGTGAGAAGTCATTGAATTTGTGATTTTTTTAAAAAATGTAGAAGCAATAGACTTGCAGATGGATTGAATGTCAGTGGAGTGGATCGAAAGAGAGTTTTCTCAATAGTTCAAGCCTAAGATGATGATGTCTTGACCTAGGGTGGTGTTCCAGTCAGTGTGGCTTAGTAGCAGTTTACCCCAAGACATGCTGGTGTGAAACAATCACATACTATGTTTAAGAATTCTGTGGCCAGGGGCCCATGGGTGGCTCAGTTCGCTGAGCATCTGACTCTTGATTTTGACTCAGGTCATGATCTCACAGTTGTGAGTTGGAGCTCTGCCCTGTCAGTGCAGAGCCTACTTCTCTCTCTGTCCCTTCTGCACTCTCACTGACTTCCTCTCTCTCTCTCTCTCTCTCTCTCTCTCTCTCTCTCTTTCTCTCTCTCTCTCTCTCTCTCTCTCTCTCTCAAAGTAAATAAACTAAAAAAAAAAAAAAAAAGAATTCTGTGGATCAGAAATTCAGTGCTGTGGCTAGTTCTTTCTCACAGTGTTTAATAAGGAAGACTTGACGGCCAGCAGCTGGAGTCCATCTATAGGCACATTCACTCACATATCTAGAGATTGATTCCAAGTTAATTGTAGGTCAATTTTTAAAATTAGTATTGATACCTATTCTAAGTATCAAATGGTTTTATTATATTTCACTAGGGCTTTTTCTTCACTTTAAGTGTTGGACTCCTGTGATACTGTACAAAAGATTTCCTCTAATTTGGAAGCATCAGATATGGAAAAGAGAGGCCATTGCAGAATTGCTGCTTGAGTATCTGGTAAACCCTGTTCCAAAATCTCAGCTAAGAATACTTGTTAGTTTATTACTGTCCAAGTCAACAGATAGGTGGACAGTCCCAATCTCAAGTTATCCATCCGTTGGCTAATTGAAATAAATTGAATGAGGCCAGTATATATGATGGGCTCATTTATTTCATATTAGATGTTGCTGATTTTCAGAAGTACATGTTCATGTGCCAGCCCAGATATCAGAATAGAAATATGCTCCTCAGTCAATACCTCCATGATCATATATAATCACAGTCAACCCATTTTGTCATAAACCTGTCCTTTTATGCAGCCAGTAAGTACCATCAACTGTGTCTCCTAAATATACCTAAAATGTCCCCTCTATTCCATATTCAAGGTCAGTACCTTAGATCAGGGGTATAGTGCAAAATCCTCAAGCAATCGTCTATATTGGCCTCTCTGAATCCTTCCTTATTCTACATTGCTGTTACAGTAATCAATAAAAATTGACAATCATGCCAAATATACACAGTAATTAATGGGAAAAATCTAAATTATTCATATGGTTGTGCATTATTCCATTTATGATCTGTCCATGTATTAGATAATGAGCAGATGTTACCTTAGTCTAAATATAATTCCAGTTTTAACTTAAAAGATTTTTGGCCATTGGAAGTCAACTCTGTTTGTCTTGAAAATGTCAAAAAGCTTTTTTTAATGCTTTAACAGTGAATGATAGGTGAGTTAAAATTGCATATATAGTTTTGAAGATTTCTGTTAGTCTTCAATATAAATACTTGCATAACCTGATTTGGGCTTTCATTTAATTTACAGACTTTTGTTAAGTATTCATATTCCACATATGATATTTTAAATGATAAAATTCATTTCTGAAGATTTTTTTTTTAATATGCTTTTAAAATCTGTGAGACTGCTGATCTTGACGTCTGTATTTGGCTCTCACCTTGACAGTCCTCATTTCCCATAGTTTAATAATATAAATGTGGTTACTTACCATTGGGATTGTTTTGAACTGTCATTGTTTTTTAGGGTCTTTATTTTTGAAAGATGCCTTCAGTCATAGATTTTTTTATACTTTTGCAGAGCCTTCTGATTAGAGATTAACTGAATATAGCAATGGCACAGCCAATTAAAAGATTACAATATCTGGGGTACCAACTGTGCCATTTTGTTTATATTTTGAATTTTAAGGCAGAATGCTTTTAATAATTCCATAACAGTAACATATATTGTCCTTCCTGAGACCTTGACAGTAAAAGTTAATAAAAACACCCCTATCCACAAGCATAGTTAGTTGCTGCAGAAAGACAGATATTCTTACCAACAAAAGAAACATTCATTTCCAAAAACTGCATATAAATATTTTACACAGTTACCTAATTTTCTCAAAGTTTAAATTGATTATAAATAGTTTATGTGCTTTTTCTGTATCTGAAACCTGCACAACTCCTTAGTGAAATCTTGCTTAAGCCTTGGTCAGTAAACCAAACATTATACACGGTACGGCAGTGCCCCCTAGAGCTAAATAACTGTACAAATTAACACTTTCTAGGTGTTTCATTTGACTACAACTTCAGAAACAGTGATTAATGTTCTGTTCGAACGCTTTGTTTCCTGTAATCTGGAGAATAATTCAGTGATAACTAGAGAATAATATTTATGGTTAAGATTTTATTTTTTATAAATCTGTTGTGCCAGTGGTGTATACAAATAGTACTATTTGTATAAACTTACACAGTTTTCCTTTAAGCATGTGATTTAGATTTTTCTTCATTGCTAGTTATGAATGAAATCACACATCTACAGTTGACTTAAATATTCTTCAACACTATGATAGCATTTATAATATATTAATAATAAATTGTAGTCTACTCCAAAAGTCATAAGGATAATAGAATTACTAAGCTGGGAAATACGTTTCAGATCATCTAGACCAACATGCTCATTTCCTCATCTGGGTGAGGATAAGCCGCTCGCCTGCAGTCACACAATCTGGTTCCAATGAAACCAAAGCAGTGTGTTCGTGCACAGGATAATCACTAACTAAAAATGCTAATGCCAATCTTACACTTGATAGTATATTCAATTATATCAATAATGATATATTTCCTAATTTCTTGTATACATTTCACTGTTTAAGAATAAACCCTACAACATTTCTGCCAACAAGTACATCATTTAGAATAAGCTGCAGTTGACACTTAAGAGACACACAGTGTGATGAACAAACTGCAATTTTGACAAATGAGAGAGAAACAGTGTGATTTGTGTGACTCATAGAAGCAAGAAGAATGTCGTAATTGGGGGAAAATTGTAAATCTTCTCTTTTTCTGCACACTGCTGTCTCTAGTGGATCATGCCCTAGTTTCTAGAGCCCCAAAGAAATAAAGAATCAAAGCAAATAAGTGATTAAATCCAGGCCAAATAGCTTCAATTGTTTAATTTGATGCAGTTGTAAAACATGAACTATATTCCAAAATATGGGCATCTCCATACATTGCAATAGAAATGCAAGCCACTTAGATTTAGGCAAAGCAAGAATGAAGAGAAGACAGAGGTGAAAAAGACAAGATGGCAGATGAACAACATGCCCCTTCTCAGCTGTAGTGGGAGAGAGTAGTTTGAATCTAGTAAACAACAAAAATACTTCTTCAGCATTACCATTCCTAAGGAGTAGTTATTATTTGGGGAAATAAACAACTACCCATCCTTCCTGGTCCTGCCCTTCTGGTACCATGTACTGGAAGTTAGATACTCCCGAACTGTAGGAACTGTTGTAGGGAGCCATGTCCCTGCTATCTTCCCTAAGGCATCCAGCACTCATCTCCCTCCACTGCCCCCCCCCAACCCCTGCTTTTATAGGGAGAGAGAGGTCTCTAGTGGACCATGGGAAGTAGCTATAGTAAATGGGAATGTGATAACGTTCATGTATATGGCCTTTTCCCTCAACTCTGCCTATAAATTTTCTGTTAAGGGAAAAAAAAAACAGTATCTATTTGTTTTGGCTTCAGGCTGATGCAAACTTCATGCTTGTGTTAAAATGCTATCTTTTCCCCTTGGGTACCACAGTCTGTACATATCACAAATACTCTTCTTGCAGAGCAAAACCAGCAACTTTTTTCATAAAATCATCTCAAGTCATTAATGGTTTTTTTTTCATTTTTAGTATATTTTTAAAAGCAGAAACTAATAGATGTATGTGAAGTTATTAGTGTTGCTTATTATGTAATTTATGATCTTACTAAAGGCAAAAACAAATATTAAGCATGAGTTAATTGGAAATTAAAAAGGCAAGCATAGGAGCACCTGGGTGACTCTATCATTTGAGCTTCCGACTTTGGTTCAGTTCATGATCTCGTGGTTTGTGAGTTTGAGCCCCGCATCAGGCTCTGCACTGGCAGCTCAGAGCCTGGAGCCTGCTTTGGATTCTGTGTCTCCCTCTCTCTCTGCCTCTCCCCCACTCATGCTCTGTCTCTCTGTCTCTCTGTCTCTCTCAAATAAATAACCATTAAAATATTTTTTTAAAAAGGCAAGCATAAAGGTTTGGAAGATGGCAATAGATTGTTAGGAACATTTTTTGTAATAGTAAACAATTATTAAAAGGTTTTGGCAAGCTTTATTAAACCTGACAATGTTGAAAGCAGGGCCTTATTAAAAATAAAAATTTTTAAAAAGGAATCAGGGCATAACACTTTGGTATACATATTTTCAAGAATGATTTGAACTTTTATGCAGTGAAATATTTTAATGATGTACATATATTTTTTTTTATTTCTAATCTACAGTAAATGAACAATTCCATTGTTTTCCTTGAGTTGTATTTAGAGAGGTTTTTTTTTATTAAATAAAGAGGTTCTCCCCAAATCTAAAAATTCTTCATTCTATTGTTTTGCATAAAGTTAAAAGGCAGACTAATAATTGTCAGATCTCAGATCTTATAATGTGTGCCATTTTTCAAATAAGAATGAACAATTCCATTGCTAAAAAGCTTCTTAAAAACATTTGAATGAAAGAGATATTACTAATATATGATGCTCATATTTCTTTTTTAAAGTGTTTTTTTTTTTTTTTTTTTTTTTGGGAGAGAGAGAGGGAGGGAGGAAAGGGAGGAGGAGGAGGGGCAGAGTGAGAGAGAATCCCAAGCAGGCTCCGCATTGTCAGTGCAGAGCCCAACCCAGGGCTTAATCTCACCAACCTTGAGATTATGACCTGAGCCAGAATTAAGAGTCAGATACTTAACTGACTGAGCCACCCAGTCACCCCTGACATTGGTCATATTTCAAGTGTAATACAATACAAATGTATTCACTCTCAAATGTAATACACTGAAAATGAGATTCATGAATTGGTGGAGTACTTAGCAGTTGTATAGCTAAACATTTCACCTAATTCAGAAATGCTTTCTAAAGTATCTTTGACAGGTGGTCATCCAGCCTCTGCTTAAAGATTTGATGTGGATTTTACTACCTCATAAGGCAGACAATTACATTTTTCAAATGCTGTAAGAGTTATAATGCTGTTATGCTGAAATTTCCAACTACATCTTCTCTGATTTAGTGTAATTGTTTTCTACACACCAACCTTTCAATTCCTAAGGATAATTAAACTTGTACTAAGTATTTTCAAGCCAGGTGTCAGTAGTTCAATTCTCAAACAGTATGATTTCTCAACTTCCTATCCTTTTCCACCTCTAGACTGATGTAGTTCATCATTTATTATTTAATTTTGGTTCCCAGAAACAAACTCTTTGGAATGTGATCTGAAAAATATGAATTAGAATGGGTGTTGTTTGCTCTGAATTCAGCCTGAGATTGCATTAGAAGGTTTGAGGTAATCCAAATACTTTGTCTCCCCAGTCTCCATGATTATTCAAGTATTTAGACATTTATATTTGCAAGTTGTTTCAGTACCTCGAGGTATATTTGACTGGCACTTTAATTCTGCTTTATGATGTACGAAATAAACTTTCCATTTGCAAATCACTCTTCTTGAAAGGTAGACGTTGTGTAATTATATTTTTTTTCTGGAGTCCATTAATGCTACCTCATCTACCTAATCACTAGAGACAGCCCTCCCATCTCTTTCTTCTTTCTCTATATGTACAAAATAAATCCTCTTACTCTATGAATAGTATATAAATCTCAGCTCTTTCTGTGTTTTTATAGTAGAGGTTTATGTGACATTAGTGTGCATGCCCTTTGTGATTAGTTCTTCTTTGTACAGTCAAATTAATTTTTCATTGAAGACAGGGTTGTCAGGCTGTTTGAGGATCCCTCTGTACATTCATATATACATGTGACACAAATTGTACTGAGGACGATGTGTTCCAACACTCCTGTGGAAAATGCAATAAGGTATTCCATAAAGCTATTTCTGAAACTCCTATGATTTTTATCTGGGGGACAGGCATTATAAGAAAATTCACGTTCAGTTCAGTAAATGAGTAAGTCCTCAGTGCTTTATGTGTGAACAAGATAAACTTTGGAGGGTTCCTATGGCAGGTATTAATAAGTGCCAACCATGGTCATAGAAATATCTCAAAAATGCTACCATGGAATATATGGTTTTCATTTACATGCCTACTGAGAAACACTACCTCAATAAATTAGCTGTCCTATGTGTTAATCAGTACTAATTTTTTTACTTGATTTATGGAATTGTTTGACATTTTGGAAAATATTTTCAAAATTAATTCTAATTTTAAAATAGCTAAAATCATGGGGCGCCTGGGTGGCTCAGTCAGTTGGGCAGCCGACTTCGGCTCAGGTCATGATCTCGCTGTCCGTGAGTTCGAGCCCTGCGTCGGGCTCTGTGCTGACCGCGCAGAGCCTGGAGCCTGTTTCGGATTCTGTGTCTCCCTCTCTCTCTGACCCTCCCCTGTTCATGCTCTGTCTCTCTCTGTCTCAAAAATAAATAAACGTTAAAAAAAAAAAAATTTAAAATAGCTAAAATCATTCCATTCTTACAACAAGAAATGGAACAAACCTATAGTATTGAGGCCACGTCTAGGTTTTGACAATAAACCTCTGTTATCATATAGGAGTATATATCTTCCTATCTTCTATGGTAAGGAAGTATCATACATCATGAACCAATTATGTTTAGTGTTTCAGGATCTTCAAATCTTACACAAATTGACACTACTACTGAACCTTTTGAAATCTGCCTTGTTGCATATCTAGCACTATCTCTTTCTTTTTATTTATATTAGGCTGATAATGTGCCTTGTTAAGTCTCTCTGAATATTCTCATAACTTCTCATTCAGTGAACTCTTCTCTTCATGGCTCCAATTTAATTCCAAAGTAGCAATTCCCCTCATCGCTCCTGGATTTATTTAATAATTAAAAATAATTATATGATTTAGGTTGAATTAAGGTAAAATTCTTTGCATAGATTAAGTTTGAATAGTGATGGAACTTATTTTTGTGGTAAAATTAGAATAATGGGCAGAGTAAAATGGTAATAACAAAAATTTTAATTTATAATTCATTTATGCATGGAAATGGCAAAGGGTGAGCATGCCTTTCCAAGAATATAGTTGACCTATATCTAATTACAGGAAGTCTTTCAAGGGTACAAAATTACATAGATTGAATGCTTAGGTAAGTATTTTTAGAAGCTTAGCACTTAGGCAACAATAAATCTTCATCCTAGTAATCAAACTATCAACCACAAGATCAACACAAAACAAGTTCAAGGTGTATCTAAGGACCAAAGCCAACGTTAAAATATTCAGAAGGAAAGAAAAATATCTTTATCTTGATTATTCCAGGAGTATAAAGGCATTTTCAAGGACAATGTTGTATTAGAAAGATAAGAAACTACAGTTCATTAAAAATTAACAGTAAAGCAATTGAAGTGTATCTATTAAAGTACTAAGCTTTAAGAGAAAAATGATAAGTGTGTGTGCTTGACTCTGATTCTGTCAAAGTAGACAATATGGAATAGAGATTGAAAGTTTCTTTCAATCAGGAGCACCTGGGTGTCTCAGTCAATTAGGCATCTGACTTAGCTCAGGTCATGATCTCGCAGTTCATGAGTCTGAGCCCTGTGTTGGGCTCTGTGCTGACAGCTCAGAGCCTGGAGTCTGCTTCAAATTGTGTCTCCCTCTCTCCCTGCCCTTTTCTTCTCTCTCTCTCTCTCTCTCTCTCTCTCTCTCTCTCTTAAAAATAAATAATCAACAACAAAAAAATCAAGTTTCTTTCAGTCAAATAAAAATGGCCAAGTTTAGATGTCTTTAACTATAGACTTATGTACATCCCACCATCTAGACATTTAAGAACTTAAACATAAATAACCAAAAATGTTAAAAAGAAAACCCCATGAGAACTTAAAATATGCATTAGCACCAACTTCATACTACTTATGTCAAAAAAATATATTCAGATGTAATTTGGACTAAAATAAAAGAATGCTTCCTGGTGACATATATTTCTACTGTTCAAAGAGAAATGTGGAATTGAGGGAAATAAATAATAGAGTTATGGAAAATCCCACCACTAGCAACCAGTGTGGAGGGGCAAAGTTTATAGTGTGACCAGTTTGCCAGACAGTTGGTGAATGGTTATTGGGATGTTCTGCAAGATTAACAACTGGTTAATGCTGGGGAAGCGAAACTGGAGGAAAATAGCTGAGCTCATCTTCACTACTCTTAGTTACCCTCTTGTCTCAGCTTCCATATATCAAGTATTCCCAACTATGTATGGATTTATTCAGTCATTTCTTCATTTCTTCAATGAATAAGGATTGAACACCTACAATGGCAGTCACTACACTCAGCCCCATGGATATAGCAGGATATGTAGAAAGATCTAGCCCCCTGGATATATGGATCTGATCGGGCCGTTGTTCTCACTAGGTCTACATTTAGTGTAGACTAAACTTTATATAGAATGATCAGCATTATTTTACTTTAAACTAAAATTTTGAGCTTAAATTTTTTTTTTTAAGGGAAGATATTTATTCCATTCCCAAATGAGAGAAAAGCTTGTACAAAAGCCTTGATAAGATCAAAGTTGGTAAATTTGAAGTTCAGAAAGAATACTAGTGTATATAGTAAATGAAGCAGAGAGTAGAACAGAGTGAGATGAAAATCCAGGCCATACAGTCATAGCAGTTAATTTTTGTAAATAATCCTTTAAGCAGGCAAACCATTTTCTGATACACATTTATTTTAAATCACTGGACTAAGTGGAAATGTGATCTGGAGGGATAATGTCCAGAAGCAAGACTAAATTGTAAGAATCACAAAGAGAAATCTGCTGGCAACCAGTGCCTGAAATCCAGTCAGTTGGCAACAAAGTGTTTTCATAAATGGAAACATTTTGACCCCACCAAAAATCTACAAAGACTTTAAGTTTTAAAAGGTTGACCTTATATGAGCATGGATGTAGCTGGAGGAGAAGAAATGAATTACAATCAGAATTTTACTTTCCTAGCAGGAAAAGGCATTTTTTACATTGTTCACTTCTTTGTGGCTTTCAACGAAAATAAAGGACATGCAAATAGTTTCCAAGCTGCAAAGGCTAAGTCCAGCCAGATGACTGAAAAATGCACTGAAAATATAATTTAATGTCTGGGAGACTTTCAGTATTTAAGAAAAGAACTTAAGAATGCCCATGACAGAGAAAAGGGTTTTAATTAAAATATGCCCACATAACTTGAAGAAAATAGAACTTAGGAGAACCAGGACCTTACAGAATGAATAAATCAAAAAATAAAATCTACACAAACTTATACAAAACTCTATAGGGGGAAAATCAGAGAAAATACAAAGTCACTTAAGAAGAACTTCAGAAAAAGGAGAGGGGGGAACCACAATTAGGGCAAACACAAGAAAGATAAAATTTCAGATTACTACTTTGAACTAACCTATAATGAAGCTAAAGGAAATATGGTTTTTATGAAAAATAAATGGGGTAAGACAAAGGAATTTAAAATTAATTTAAAGCTTAATATGTGTGACCATTTCAATAGATATTAAAGGCATTCAATAAAATTAAACCTCTGACTATGATAAAGAGACTTAGCAAACTGGTTGTAGAACGAACCTGATGAGCAACATGTAAAAACATAGCCAAGAGTGGGGAATAGTTAAACTTTCAGCACTTCCATTTTTCCAACTTTTCAGCACTCCACCATCATGGTGGTGAAGTTTCTAGCTACTGCAGTAAGATTTAAAAAAAAAAAAAAAAAAAAAAAAAAAGATGTGGGGCACCTGGGTGGCTCAGTTGGTTAAGCTTCTGACTTCTGTTCAGGTCATGATCTCACAGTTGGTGAGTTTGAGTCTGTTGTCAGTACAGAGCCCACTTCAGATCCTCTGCTCTTATTCTCTGCCCCTTCCCTGCTCACACATGCATGCTCTCTCTCTCTGTCTCTCTCTCTCTCTCTCTCTCTCTCTCTCTCTCTCTCTCACACACACACACACACACACACACACACACACAAATAAATCAACATTACAAAAAAAAATTATATGGATTTGCTTAGAAGAAACAAGACTCATGGGTTGGCCTCATAGAAAACTTAAGAGAACATACAGAAATATTAATAGAACTAATAATATAGTATAATTAGTTTGCTGTAGATCAATAATAGAAAATCAATTGCATTTCTATATATTCATGCCCAAGTTTTATAAAATGCAGTTTAAAATGTAAATATAAAACATCTATAAATATTTATTATATGAATATTATGAGCATAGTAATATTATATAAATATGCATATAATAAATAGGTATGTAATAAGAAAAATATGTAAAATATATATGAGGAAAATTATAAAGCTTTATTTAAATATATTAAAGAAGATAAGAAAACATCATGTTCTTAAACAGGAGTATTTAGTATTATAAAGATGCCTATTCTCCCCCAAATTTACATGTATGTAATAGTAATACATATATCATTACATATATATTTAGTACAATGCCAGTAAAATTCTTGATGGGTTTCTGTTTATTTTGGAGAAGAAAAAGCAGAGTGAATTGCTCTTCTAGATAAGATATTACAAAACTTACAGTAATGAAGAATGCATGGTATCATTTATAGTGTCAGCACAGGAATAGCAAAATAGCAGTGGAAAAATGAATGGGCATGATTTACTAAATGATTCTGAGAAAATTGATTTATCCTAATGGAAAAAAAAAACACACAAAGTCTCACTGTACACAAAAATCAATTCCAGTTGAATTAAATTGTTAAAAAAGGTAAAATTATAAAGTTTAGGAATATATATATAGTATTTTCTCTATGATTTGAGAGTAGGACAAACATTTAAAGCTTTAGATGAATAGATAGGGATAGGAGACTATATCCAGATAAGTAAGACCACAAATCTTTAACATATATTCTAAAAATCAGTACATTTGATTTACTACAATTGAGAATGTCTGTCTCTCAAAAGACTCTATATAAAGTAATAAAACAGCCCACAATTTGTAGAACATATTTGTAATATAAAAAAGACAAACAGCCATTTCCCAGATGTTATAAATATCAGGCACTAATGAATAGGATAATTCAATAGCAGAACTGACCAAAAGATACATGAAAAAATGCAAATACAAGTCACAATTAGGTGTGTCATACAAACACTAGATAGGCAAAGATTTCACAAGTTTAACAGTAATGAGTATTGATAAGGATAAAGAGTAATAGTAGCTCATATACTACTGATAGAAATGTAGAGCCTATTTATTGTGTCACATTGGATATATGTAAAATCTAGACCTAGAAATTCCCCTTCTTGCTCTTGTATGTAACCACCAGGACACATGTATAAGATTGTTTCTAAGGTCGTTGTTCCTTACTCTGAAACAGTTGAAATAACCCAGGTTTCTGTTAACAGGAGTAAGGAAAAATAATATGTGAACACAATATTAGAGAGTGGTACAACTGAGTGAACTAGAGGTAAATGTATCAGTGTGCATGAATCCTAGAAATGATATTGATTGAAAACAAGCAAGCTACAAGTGAATAATATAGTATACACTTATTTTTTATATAAATTAAAAAAAAAAACAGAAAAAAACTAAGCATTATGTTCTTTAGGTTAGGGTCAAAACAGAAGTGGAGAAAATCTAAAGGAAAGTGAGGGGAAATTCACAACAGGGAATATTTGTGGTGGAGTATGAGGAAGGGGACTGGGACAGAAGGAAGGCACAAAGGAAACTTTATTGCTGTGGACGTTCTGTTTAAGTTATTGGACTCACCGTTTTATTATTGTCCTTTAAAAGTTAAATATATATTGCATGTGGATATGCAACTGTATCCTTAATCAGTTATAAGTAATATAGTACCCCACTATGCTGCCATGTGGTTTTTCAATAATATATCTCAGTTGTTATATAAACCTGCTTCATTTTCATTAAATTCTAGTAGTCACTTATCCAGTCAGTTATACACTTCATTTAGTCACACTTTTTTGTGTGTTAGGTAGTTAGATTGGTCATATGTCCTATCTCTTAACTCTCAATACTCCAAGTAAATATGTAACTATAAGTCTGCAAGGGCAAAAATTGCCCCCATATTTGCCATTATCTCTTCCTCACCTAGTGTAATGACTGGTGCTGTATCTCAGAAAGTTCTGTGAATATACATGGTAAATTACATGTGCAAGCCACTTTCTTGAATAAAACTCACAACAGCACTAAAATGAAAACAACTCTCTTTGCTACAGTGAACCAAACACATGGAGCAGCTCAAGGGAAACTGCATGCAAATAACACTACCATTCTTTTTAGAAATGGTCAAATTGAAAATAAAAGTGTAAAGCTATATGTAAGCCAAAAATAATGATAAATAAGAAAGCTATATTTGGTGCTATTTAATCACTATTCATCCAATAAACTAGATAAATAAGGATGCTTATTTAAATTAATTGCCTCATGGGGGCGCCTGCGTGGCTCCGTCTGTTAAGCGTCTGATTTTGGCTCAGGTCATAATCTCATGGTTCATGAGTTTAAGCCCCGCGTCGGGCTCTGTGCTGACAGCTCAGAGCCTGGAGCCTGCTTCAGATTCTGTCTCTCCCTCTCTTTCTTTCTCTCTCTCTCTCTCTCTCTGCCGCTCCCTTGCTCATGCTCTCTTGGTATCTCAAAAATAAAAAATAAACATTAAAAAATTTTTTAAATTAATTGCCTCAGAATAATTTTCCTCAAAGTAGGTTAATGTCATTTGATAAAGTACATGTTGTGTTAAACATTGTAAAGGATTATAACAGATTTTTAATGGAAATTATTTCTGTTTTTCAATACAAAGTCAAGCCATGTTTCTTGTAACGTCTCTTGAAGGTAAACACTTAATAACTTGGTTAAATCTTACATATAAATGTACTTTTCAGTGAATAAAAATTGGTATCATGTTAAAAATATAAAAATATAACAGATATATTAGAGGCAATCATGGGATATAAAGAGAAATACAATGCAATTTCAAATTTTAAGATAGCAAGACATAGAATCAATAATTAAGAAAAATAAAGTGTTACCCTAAAGAAATCTGTTGACAACAAATGTCCATCTTGTTTGACGTCTTACAACTATGTTCATTAGCTAACTTGACATCTCTACTTGGATTTTATTCTTAACAGGAATAAATCAAAATTAGAACAACCCTTGGAATGCATTTTCTTGTTTATTTGTTTCTTTGATTAGTTGGTTGCTTGGTTTTAGGTATCTTGCAAAGTTCAAGGGATTACTAGTTTTTCCTTTCCAGGCCCTAAAAAGTTAATTGGTTCCCTTTAGGGCAGGGAAATAGTATGAATCAGTCCAGGCTAGGATTTTCAACATGTTTGCTTTATTTTCTACTTCTATTTTATTCTATGAAATAATAACTCTTATGGTGTTTTCTTTGATTTCAACTGTCCCTTATAATGTGAATCCATTCCTTCTTAGATGAGGAAAGCAGTGAGGTTTCCTTGGTCAAGCTCTGTAATGAGCTGGTACCTGCTTCAAAGAGAAACTTTTTCTGACCATGATCCCAATGCCCTTTCCTAGCCTAGCTGAGTAAGTAACAGTGATGAAAGACAATGAAAAACAATAAATATATATATCAAAACATCATGTTGTGCATCTTAAATTATACAACTTTTATATGTCAATCATACTTCAATAAAACTAGGAGAAAATCAGAACATTTTTTTCTCTTTTAAAGCAGTGAGAGAAATTACCAGCTCTTTAATAGAAACATCACATGCTAAAAGCCATACATATTTTTTCAGCTGAAGGAAGACAAGTGAATATTGTAGGATGCTCTCTTTTTTGCAAAATCAGCTCTAAAGTATCTTCTGGAAAGAGCTGGCAGGGACTGCAGTATCCTATGTTAGAGGCGATAGCATTTATCAATTCCCTCTTTTCCCAAGAGGAAGAATTAAACCATGGCACATCTCTAAATACAAGCTCCTCAGCCTTAAAGTAGGATTGTCTCTAAGCATCTCCTGTAACACTGCCTCCTCACATTTTCCCCATTTTTGTAAATAGCACTCCAGTTTATTCAGTTGCCTGCATTAGAACCCTAAAGCAATTCTCAATCCCTTTCTTCCTTGTGACCAAAAATCTATTTATTATGAAGTTCTATGTATTCTATACTAATATATACTTCTAACCTATCCCTTTTCCCACTCATCATTTTCTTCCTCATTTGCTATACCATCATCACTACTGGGAGCACTCTTAACTTTTCCTAACTGATCTCCTTCTTCTATTCCACCTTCTCCAATATGTTCCCCATATAGCATTCAGAGTCATCTTTATATTGTTCCTTTACCATTAGGAAAGCAATACATATAAGCAATTTAAGTTGTCTAAAAGATCATATAGTAAGGGTTATTCTTTCTTTCATCCCAGTTTTCTGTTCCCATTGTCCAGAATTCTTTCTCATATACCCTTTCTGAATAGTCCAGCTATCCATTCATATACATACTCATTTTTCCAAACTAAATGAGAACATTCTATAAACATTATTTTGTTTTGTGCTGGGTCTTAATTTATAGAGGTGATTAACTACCCAGAAAGGTCAGTGCCACTGAAAGAAAAGTTTACTGTTACTCACAGTTCCCCTAGTAATGAGAGGCATGGCTTCTCACTCCAGGTCACAAGAGGAACACCAGGTTTTGATGAGGAAGCAGAAAGCAGGAGTAGGGGAACACTTAGGCCACTACCTTTTTTGGGATTCTCCCAGGTAAGGCCAGGCAAGGCAGGGTAAATTGTTTAGGATTGGTGAGTTTAACTAAATTCATTGAGCTTCAGACTACAAGAGTGATCTCTAGTTGTCTGGCACTTGGCCCTGGGGATGATTAAGGCAAAGCAATATTGTCACTCTGTGGTATACAGACTAGATAGGGCAGTTTAGTTAGTTTGCGTATCACGTGCATGTTCCTGGCTGGGCTTCTGTTGTTTCTAAGAATTGGCTAGCCTCATAAGGTGCAGTCTCTCCCCCCAGAAATGTTTTTAAATGTCAAATATCACAAGATAAGGAAAATAAAACACATGATTAATATGCTGTTCTTTGATATTATCATTTAATAATAGTTACCAAAGACCTTTTCATATTAGCACATAGAGATCATGTGTCTTTTGAATAGCCATACAACATTTCATTTTATGAATATTCCATAATATATTTATATTTCCTTGATGATGGATTTTTGGGTTGTTTGTAGTTTTCAGCTGGGAAAAAAATAATGCTGCAATTAAAATATCACCAATTATATATTTGCATATAAGTGGATTAGTAAAATAAACTCCTAAAAGTGGAAAGGTACTTGCTTCTAAATGCAAATTAACTAAATTCCAGAGAGAGGGTGCCAGTTCAATTTCCCCACCGCTGGCATAAGACATCAAGATTCTCTAAGACCTCACCATGAATTTTTCAAATTAATCAATTTTTCAAATCTTGCCAGTCAGATGGCAGAGTTGCAAATATTGAATTATGAATAAAAATTTGAATGAAATTTCTCATGTTTGTAAGCTATTCATACTTCTTTTTCTGTTTCATTGTGTTCTGACCTTTGGTTATTTTTCCATTGGATTATTGGTCTATTATATTGATTCATCATGTATATTGGAAGTGGAAATTAAAGTTTTTATTTAATCAAATTCATTATTATTATTATTATTTTTACCTTTGGTTCTGGTTTTGTGACTGGTTTTAACAAGGTTTTCTTTGTTCCAAGGTGTTTTTGTTGATGAGTATGTAGTCTTTCTATGCCATCATGGTTTTGTTGTATTTTGTACATTAAGGTTTTTAATTCCACTGGAAATTATTTTGCTATAAAGACACATCTAGTGGGGATGCGAGGAGGAAAAGAATAGGGCTTAATTATAGTTGTTGGTGAGGGAGCAGTTCAGGAAAATGGAAGAGAAAATAGCCCTGGTGGACAAAACACATGGATGGGAAGAGAAGGGAAGATATAGGGGTGGCAGAAGTTGGTATGAAGAGAAAACGATAATAGGGCAGGAATGAGAAGCACAGAGCCCACAGGTACTCTTCATATCAGGATCAGATTTTGATGTATGAGGAAGACATCTTTAACTATTTTCCTTATATGGCACTGGCTGTCATTATAATACAGTAGTTCAGAACTCATTGAATGTTGCATTGCAGTGTTGATTTCATGCAACATTTCCTCTCAAAAAAATAAAAGGTAGGATAAATAAATTTCATGAGAGCATTAAAAAAAAACCTTTATTTGACTAAATGTCTTTAGGTTCTTCAAAAAATAAATGTGCTACAGAAATAAAACAGCACCTCATTTTTTAGCAGCTTCAAAAGCATATTATAAATAATTATTTTGAAAAATGAATACTAAATCATGCAAAGTGTGACCATTTTGATTTTCTCTAGCTTTTTTACACACAATACACAGCCCATTAGCAAACGTTTCCTTACAAACATCAAGAATTGTAGTGATAGCCTTAGTGGTCACTAGTGGTTACTATCATTTTATCTGTGTAGTACTTTGAACTTCTTCTGCTGCTGTCAGCCTATTGTGCTCTAATCTGGCAGGGTTTTATTGAATACTCCAATGCCTGGTTAAGAACTTCAGGTTAGCCCGTGTGCCCTACAGTGATGTGGGTGACTCCTCTGACGGATGTGACTGCACAAGGGCCTCGTTCACTAATGCCCTGAGTACACCTGTGTTCTGGATGAGTGAGGTTGCCATAAATCTAACCTCCATGTAAGTGAAGTGTCACTATGACATTTCATCAGATTTTGCCCTTAACTGACTTGCCTTTTTTTTAAGACAAAATTGGGGTATAAGATCTTAAATCAGCATCAGTTCAGTAACACTCTTTAAAAAGTGCTTTGTAATAATGGAACTGTAAACTCACTGAACTGAAGACAGTTCCACCCTGAGGAATATAATTTTTATTACACTTTTGCTGACTGGTAAAACGTTACTTACTCAGTTGTGTTTGTTTTGTTTTGTTTTTTTCTTTTTCTTTTTTTTTTTTTTTAAGCTAAGCACTCTTGATTGTTCTGCTTTTCAACCGGAATACTTCACTAACCTCTCACTCAAACATAAGACACTGTTGCTGAAGTATTACCTATGTATTAATACTAACCTAGAGCTCAATCATATTTGAATTTTGAAAAACCCATTCACTAGTGAATTAATTGAATATTTAGTATCTGGGTGTTATGAACTTACAATTTGGAGAGGTAAAATTAGAAACTGAATTAGATAATGCAAGTTGATTCTCTTAGTGTTTTATAACTCTTTGTAACTTTTTGTTTCCTCTTGATTCTCATTGTAATATATAAACACCTAAAAAGTAGACATATTTGCAGTTCCTACAAAAGAATGCAATTTCAAGTCATTAATTTATTCAACATTCTTTAATAGACTCTTCTTTGCTGGGTTCTCAAAATGCAGAGAGGAGAGCAGTGCAGTGCCTGTCTCCATGTTTTCAGAACTAGTAATAACTTCGCTGCTTCTGAATGGAAAGAGAAAAGTGGTGTAGAGCAAAAGGGGACAGGATTGAATCAGAGAGACAGTTTCATAGTGTTGCTCAAGGTCATGCTGTGCACATCAATTCCTATAACCTCCATTGCTTCATCTTAAAATAAAAGGTATAACTTCTACTATGCTTACTTTACTGTTTTTATTTTTGAAAATCAAATGAGATGCTGAAGTAAAAACTATTACTATAGCATTTACCTACTATTTACAAAGAAAAGTAGTACTACTACTTATGTTAAATTTTAAGCTACACATCCCACAATGGGATATCAATGCTGCAAATATGCACATACTTGGAGAGCCTGTCACAACACATTATTTTACAGTATTTAGGTAATTTTAAAAGAGAATCGGAGAGAATATATTATTGCAAAGTGTTCATCATAAACTAAGAATCAGTTTGGTTTATCTACTAATTACTTATTACATATTTTAAGAAAACTTCTTTTTCTTTAAATATGAAATTTATTGTCAAATGCAACACCCAGTGCTCCTCCTAACAGGTGCCCTCCTCAATGCCCATCACCCACCCTCCCCTCCCTCCCACTCCCCATCAACCCTCAGTTTATTCTCAGTTTTTAAGAATCTCTTATGGTTTGGCTCCCTCCCTCTCTAACTATTTTTTTTCCTTCCCCTCCCCCATGGTCTTCTGTTACTACAGAGATCAAGGGACTAAGAAATAGGCAGGAGGAGCTAAAAAATGCTATAAATGAGGTGCAAAATAAAATGGAGGTGGCCATAGCACCGATTGAAGAGGCAGAGGAGAGGATAGGTGAATTAGAAGATAAAACTATGGAAAAAGAGGAAGCTGAGAAAAAGATAAAAAAATCAGGAGTAAGAGGAGAGAATTAGAGAACTAAGTGATGTAATCAAATGGAACAAAACAGAAGAAAACTTCTAATGTTATGAGTATCTCGATAACTATCCCCATTCATAACTGTTTGAGTGATTAAGCCAACTAACAGGGAATGTGGAGAGAAAGAGCTAGGGGGAAGGAAGGTATATTTATAATTTTTTTAACCATTTAATTGTGCTTACCCCAAGAAGTGTTGATCAAGGCAACACTTAAAATAAGAAGAGTTATTTTTAGTGAATACCTATTATGATCCAGATATTGTACTAAGCACTTTATGTACAAATCTCATTAATTCTTACAACACTGTGAAATCCACATAGTTAGGGAGGTTAATTGACTTGCCAGAATTCACACTGGTAATGAGAAGGACTCATATATGACTAACAGCAGTATACTTTTTAAAATTTTATAATTCTAAAATATATTCTTTGGTAAATTTTCCTTGATTTTTCTATTCTCAATTTCTGATCACTGCCTGGTCAAAATAAGTTTGTCGAAAGAGATAAGACTATACCATGTTCTAGAAATTATTTTTCAGGTGTCTAGAAATCATGGGAATCTTATGTTTGGGTCCAGGAGGAGCCCAAAAGGCACAGTTCAAAATTAAGATATTTTAGCATCAGGTCAGGACACTTCATAATAATTAAGACCAATTGTGATCAAGTTATAATTCCCAAATTTGAATTAGACTATATTTAGCTGTTTTATCAACATGATATTGGTCTTCTCTTCCCAGCTTTCAATTTGTTGTGAAAAACTGGGACTTCTAGAATAAGAAATATATGTGGAAAGAAAAAAAGTATTATATAAAATGCATTTGTGGTCTTAAATGGCCTGTGGTTACCAATCTCTGACCTAAACCATTCTATTAAATTTTCCAAGATAATAAAGAATAAAAAAATGAATAAATATAACACCCACATTCTGTGGCTTAAATTTTCAGAGAAAAAAATAATTCTAGGAATAACAAAAGTGGACTGAGAAAATTGCCAAATTAATTTTGTTGACCACAGTAAAATATTAGAAAATATTTCTTGGCTTCTTCATTGTGACAGATGGGTTGTAAAATTTCTTAATTTACAATGTCTCCTTGTTTCCATGCCCTTGGCCATGTTACTTAGCTCCTCCCATGAAGAAGTGATATCTATTTCCCCACCCTTGAATCTAAGTGGTCCTTGTGACTTGCTTTTTCCATTATTATGCAGCAAAACTGACATGGTATCAGTTCTAAGCCTAAGCTTCAAAAGGTATTACACATTTCCATTGCTTTCTTGAATGTCCTGTGACCAGTGACCATCATGTAAATAAGCTCTGATTAGTCTGCTGGACAATGAAAGAACATATGGAACAGTAATGAGTTGTCCCAGTTGAGGCCATGTTAGATTATTTGGACCTAACAACCAAAGCAGTAGCTGTCTAAGGCATCCTGAATGAACCTTGGTATAAGATATTACTGCCTAGCTGAATCTGGTCCAGATTACCAACCTATAGAATTGGGAGCCCAGTTAGTTGTTTTAGAGTGGTTTGGTGTTAGCTAACTGAATTAATAATTCACTTTTAAGTAGTTCAAGGTCGAAAGGTTCCCTTTAAACATGAAAACTAGGCAGGCTTCCAGCTACCATACAGACACTGATTTTTTAACTCACTAGAGTACTGAATTTTCCATTTAGTGTTAACTAAACTTGATAAAAGTTTAGTATTAACTTTAGTGTTAACTATGCAACATATAAAAGTGTAGATTTGGAATGTAAAGATATAACCTGTCTTGGTAGGTAGGTCTCCAAATTAAAGCATTCATTAAGGGCAATGATAGGAAGATATAGTAGTGCATATCTGAAGTCTTAGTTTTTACAGTGCCCTACTTTTATTCAGAAAAGATGCCATCTCATTCTTCATAGAGCCACAAAATCAGAAAAGATTTAGATCCTACGTTTTGGGCTGCTTCCTTTAGGAATCACACTATGTTCTGGTTCTACGCTTAATAAGGGACTGTTTTTCAAACCAGCATATCATTGGACAATGGTCAGAGCTAAGGGAAATTCCCATATCCTGTCAGTTAGCAAATAGTGGATATAGGCATGGTTTTATTTATCAGGGGATGAATATTGATGAATTAAAAACAATAATAATATAGCTTTTATGAAAAAATATTAAAAAGCAAGAGAAAACAGACATCACCTTGAGAAGGGAAGAACACCTCTAAAATGTGGTCTACTTTAGGATCTAGGAAAAATGTGTCATATTAAATCAAATTCGAAAAGTTATGAAATAGGACATAATGTCATAAGGGAAGAACAAGCTGGCTTAAAAGGACAAGAAGATGAGATATAAAGTCAACAGACTGAGATGAAAAGGATTCTAGGTTAGATCAGAAAGGATTGCAATAGAACTAAAATTGCAGAATTTTAAGTAAAATACCCACTGAGTGTACTGAAGAATGTTAGTGACTTGAGAAGATCAAATTGATGAAGTTTTGGGGTGATGGGGGGGTTCATGGGGTCTGGAGCCAACAGCTGAGAAAAAATTCTTGAAGATGTCTTTGGTGCAAAAAGGTGATTTTATTAAAGCATGGGGACAGGAAGAGCTGCACTGGGGTCCTGATGGGTAACTCATTATATACTCTCAGGTTGGGAGGGGGTCAAGGGTAGAGTAAGTCTCTAAGGAATTTTGGAAGCAAGGTTTCCAGGACCTTGAGGGGCTAGGCGTTGCTAGGGAAATGCCATTTATTACCATTTAATAAAACCTCAGTCATGAGACCCTTCAGATGTGTATCACAAGGCCATAAGCTTGGAGTATAATTGCCAGTATATATTCTGGATGAGTTGAGATAAAGGAAGTTGACTTAGAGGATCCTTGAGGTTGGGACAATGTTGAGCTAAGCTTCTCTTTTGCCCCCAGCCAAGTGTCATCTTTGAGGCAGCTGAGCTCTTAGAGGGAGGTCACTCTGTCGGTCTCAAGGATTTTTCAGTGGGTTTTAGGCAGTAAAGGAATTTAATTTTTCATTTGCCTGAATTTCCCACGTTACCATGGCAAGCACTTAAACACCTTTCCTTTATTCTTTGGTAGCTGGGAGTGTCCCAGGAATATCACACATATTCCACTTTGGGAATGGGGTGGGGGTGGGGGGTGATGCCAGCCTGTATTTTGCCTTCACCTGCCTCATGCTCCCTCATCAAAATCAGTTGAGAAAAACCGTCAGAAGTATCCCCACTTGTGGATGGAACTTACAAATTGTCGAACTAGAATTTAAAATTTTTTTTAATGTTTATTTCTTTTTGAGGGAGAGGGAGGGACAGCACAAATGGGGAAGGAGCAGAGAGAAAGGTAGACACAGAATCTGAAGCAGGCTCCAGGCTCTGAGCTGTCAGCACAGAGCTGGACACAGGGCCCGAACTCATGAACTGTGACAACAGGACCTGAGCTGGAGTCGGATGCTTAACTGAGCCACCCAGGTGCCCCTCAAACTAGAATTTAAACCAAGACAGTCTTACTCCAGAAAATCATGCTCTTGGTACCAATATAATAATGTTGCCCCAGGGCATCTGGGTGGCTCAGTCTGTTAAGAGTGTAACTTCAGCTCAGGTCATGATCTCATGGTTCCTGAGTTTGAGCCCCGCATCAGGCTCTGTATTGACAGCTCAGAGCCTGGAGTCTGCTTCGGATTGTGTGACTCCCTCTCTCTCTCTGCCTCTCCCCCACTCATGCTCTGTCTCTCAAAAATAAATATTAAAAATTTTAAAAAAATAATGTCCCTTTTTTCTGAAAACTCAAGCCTTTAAAAAGAAAACTTTCTGGTGCTGAAAAAAAAAAAAAGCTGTGTAAGAAGATAAAAAGAGTTTTCCAGATTCTGGCCCAAGTTAATGAAAAGAGAGTCATACTAGGTAAGTCTTAGAAAAATTGTTCACATTGAAGGGATAGGTTTAGAATGTTATAAAAACCCAGGTAAGAAACAAAACAAAACAAAAAAAGGTTCCTTTCAAGGTAATAAAAAGTTTGTGCCTTAGAATTTTTCTCTCCAGCATTAAATGCCAAAAGAAAACCAAGTAAATCCAGGTAAAGAAAGGTAAGGTGGGGGATATGGCAAAAATATATGAAAAACTCTTATTCATGCACTAATGAAATACAAATATAATTTTTATACATATATTACTCCTTTAACACCTATTTTTTAATGTTCAAAGATGTATTCCCAGGGGCGCCTGGGTGGCTCAGTTGGTTAAGCAACCGACTTTGGCTCGGGTCATGATCTTGCAGTTTGTGGGTTCAAGCCCCGTGTCAGGCTCTGTGCTGACAGCTCAGAGCCTGGAGCCTGCTTCAGAATCTGTGTCTCCCTCTCTCTCTGCCTCTCTCCCACTTGCACGCTCTCACTCTCTCTCTTTCTCAAAAATAAATAAACATAAAAAAAGATGTATGCCCATAAACTAAAAACGAGCATTTGAAAGGAATAGTGCTTCTATTGAATCATTTAAACATAAAATATACTGTAAATATTATTATAAAAATGGATGTGAAATGACACAAATAATCCCAAAATGAATATACATAATATAAGAATAGTTGAACAAATGTTTAGGATTCCAAAGCTCAGATGCTGTTTACAAATACTGGGAAATGAAATGAGTCCTGTGTGTGGGTATCAGCTTGGTGGTGGAGAAAGCAGTAAAATTGCTTTACTGTAAAGGGAGAAATGGTGTAATCAAAAATCACTTTTGAAATAAATGTAAATACATTATGTAAAGTGTTAGAAAACCACAGACAGAATTACATTGAAAATTTCATCTCACTTAAATGAGATTTATACAGGTAATCGTGAATAACCTAATATTAGGTACATAGTTATACCACCAGTAGTCCCTAAAAGAAAATTATAACAGGCAGGATCATCTTAATAGATACAAAAACAATGCAGCTTATATCACTAACATCCTTTTGATTAAACCTCATAGAAAACAGGAAGAATACTTAATGATTCAGACCATATTTTAAGTAAACAGAACATCATAGTCAGTGATAAGATGCTAATGAGACTAAAAAAAAGTGCTAATGAAAATTAAGAGAAATTCTGCTTCAACTACCGTTTACTGTTGTGGAAGAGCTTTGAAATAAGACAAAAACATAAATAAGACAATGAAACAAGACAAATGTAAATAAGAGATATAAATGATCAAATAAATACAACATAGTTTTTATTTACATTTTATAACTCAAATATAAACCTGAAATCTACCAGAATTTTTTATTTTTTAATAAAAAATCATTTTAATAATGATATACAAAAAAACTCAACAAAATTTTACATATTCCAGTTAACTAAAGGTTATTCTAGCAAAGATGATCTATATGACAACAGAACAAAAAGCATATAATTTCTAGGAATAACCCTCTTAAGTAGTGTGAAAGACCTATTTCAAAGTAACTGGTAGGATATTGCTAGTAATTGTACAGGAACTTGAATAAATAGAAAGCAAGTGGGGAAATTTAATAGCATAAGTATTCAAAGTTTGTGATTACCAAAGAAATACAAGAACTACTGTATAACATGACTGGAAAACTAGAAAGTATACCAGTTCCAGTTAGAATTAAATTGACCTGTGAATGACACAAAACAAACAAAACATCTGGCTAAAAAAAAAAAGATTGAAGTTTTATTCACCTGTTAATGTAAGAAATAACCTGGCTGTTGTGACAGCATCATCATCACCCTGAATCCAGGCTTCTTAACTAGTTGCTCTGCCATCCTCCCCATGTTGCTGCCACCTCATGCTTTTAGACAGCTTGTTGATCTCCGGCAATCCTAGCTTTATTCCAGCAAGAATGAGGTAAAAACAATGAGGAGAATGCCCACTCCATTGAAGAGCACCTCCCAGCATTTCACGTCTTCCTTTTTACCTCACATTAACCAGAACTTAGTCACATTGGAATACTTAATATCAAGAGAGGCTGAGAAATATAATCTTCCTTTAGTGAATAGAAAGGCTTACTAGGGGAAAAAATATCAGAGATTATTAAGGAAAAATATATAGTCTCTTCAATAGGCACATCGAGGAGATAAAATGTTGAAATGCTTCTAGAATGTGTATTTTGTTTTGATGTTTAATGAAATAACAATAGAGATGAGAAATATTAATCTGTCTCTGTAAAAGAGGGAATTGCTCTATCAAAAAAAATTTTTTCATCAGGCAGAGTTAAACAGGCAAGGAAGAGTTCACTCAAGACTATTGCAATAGGGGAGAGTGATTGAACTCCACTCTGCGGAGACAAAACACACAAAAGTTTAAGTTCTGTAGACAGCTAGTAGAAAATTAGTAGAGGATATTAATGGGTAGGTTAGTGTAATTAAGCAATCTGTGTTTACTCTTTGGCACTAATCTCAATTACACTCCTAACTTCCTGGAGACACTGGCATCTACTTCATTGATGATTACATTTCAAAGGGATGACTCCCAGGTCCTTGAGAAAGATGGTCCTGGGTTGAGAAAGATGGTCCTGGTAAGAGGCTGGGAGAAGATTTACATCTCAAAGGGACAGAAAAAAAAAAATTTAGTTCAATGTTTTCTAAAGAAATGCCCTAACAAAAAAGGGAGGTCAGAGCCCTATAGTCTAGAAGCCAGTTTAAATGTAGTCAAACTGAAGAAAACATTAAGGCCATCGTAGTCGTAACTTTATTTCAGATATAATAGGGCTGGGAACAAGAACAGGCAGTGGGGTAGGGTAGGTGGTTGAGCAATTAATTATACAACAGTAAAATTGCTGTCTCAGACTTAGCTTTTATAATTTCTAAATATAATATTTGCTCCTCAGATATACCTGGAAGAACAGCTCTTTAAATGAAGAGGACTTTGCCATGGATGCTAATTTGGGGCCTGTAAAAGAAATAGGAGTTAAGCTCCAGATAACTTCAAATAGCTACAAAAAAAATAGGGGCTCTGGGGCACCTAGGTGGTTCAGTTGGTTAAGCTTTCAACTTGATTTTGGCTCAGGTCGTGATGTCACAGTTACACAGTTCAATTCGTGGGATTGAGCACTGGGCTCCGGGCTGACAGTATGGAACCTGCTTGGGATTCTCTTTCGTGTCTGTCTGTCTGTCTCTCTCTCAAAAATAAATAAACTTAAAAAAATAGGGGCTCTGTACCAGAAGTTGAGTACCCAAAAAGATCACTTCAATTTATTACATAAAATGCTATTACCATATAAGCATAAACAAAGTCTGGTCCAAATGACCCAGAGTATTGATCTAACTGAATTCCCTCTAGATATTGGGCTGACAAAAGTACTGATATGGAATATTGCTCTGGCAGTGTGTTGGGTGCTGAGTTAGGTGTCTGTGGGGGTATGATATGGGGGAGATTGTATAAGCAAATGCCTCGAGACTTGTATTCATAAATAGCTAACTATAATGAGCTTTGTATTAAAAAATATTCAGAATGTGAGCAGGCTAGAATTACTGAGACCTTCTTTTCACTGTTTTGTAAGTTGATCTCTATACACCATAATGTAGTGATTTAGTATCTTGAGGTAAATGCTACTAGACTATTTTTCCTTTGTGTCATAATTGTGCTGACTTAGAAAAGGATAACGCTTGAATTATCCCTTACGGCATAATGTTGCTATTCGGATCAGCTTTGTCTTTAAATTATGTAACCTGTATCCAAGAATCACATTTTTTCCTCGTGATTGTTTTCGTTTTTCCACCTTATCCTCTGAGTTAGCATGGTAAAGCACAAGGCCTTTTCTGAGTTTGCATTAAACAATGTGGAAATTTCTGTGACATATTTCCTCTCCAGTTAGCAATCAGTGGGTTTCAGTGTCGTTCTCATTAGGCCAGTCTAGGGTGTTCACTATCCAGCTGCTTTAGCGTTCTGGAGCTTACTATTGCAGGGGATTTACACTTGATTTTGCCTCAGAGTGAGTCCCCTTTACAACAAATTGTGCCACCTGAAAATTAGAAATTTGAAATGGACAGCCTGTTTCATATTGTACCTTCATACTGTTTAATTCTTGCTTAGTCTCAAATATAACATTTGAATCTAACTCTTGATGTAGAGGAAAGGTGAAGTAGACTGACTGAAGGGATAAATACTTATAGCTCTTTAAGCTGTCATGTCATTCTGCAGCCTAAGAATACCAGTAGACTTCCTGTGGTACAGTGGTCATGTCAAAATTCTGTACCAGTTTGTAGAAGGTAAGAGGATATTTGAAAAATGACATAGAATTCCAAAATCTCCCTTGATCCCTTCACCTTGACAGAATCAGAATCTTTCTGCTAACCAAGAATTAATTAAAAGTCTTGGGAATCTTTAATCACAATGTAAAATTGGAATAGTGATCACTCTTACTGTTGTTGTCGCCGTCATCATCATCACCATCATAATCATTGTTTGTACTGTTTATTGCAGACCTGGGGTGGGAACATTCCTGGGTAGGAATTACACCAGGTAGTAAAGTAAATTACACCAGTAGTCACTTCTTGACAATTAGAGAAAGGACATACATAATCCTATTCCATGAACTAAAATGTATTGTCAGCCTAATAGTACACATACTTTGCTTGATGCTGAAGGTACAAAGGTACATAAGTTATGGGACTTGCCTTTGTATTTATAGTTTATAGAGAGAAACAGACACAAAGGAATGATTGCAATCATATCACATGCACCATAGTGACACAGAGGAGAGGATTCAGATCAGCTTGAAAATTGAGGCCAAGGTGATCCTTGTAGAAGAATAAGAATATAGATTAAAATGGGTGAAAGGGGAGTTACCTTTTATATACATGAAAGAGAAATAACCCTGCTAGAAAGCAATCATCAGCTACTTCATTATAACCTCTTAATCAATTACTTAGATGAGAAAATTCTGTAGGTTGGTATTTTTGAAGCCCTGGAGAATGGATAGATTTTGAAAAATAGGGATGGACATATGCAAAGTTATAGGGAGCAAACTCTTGGAAAAAACTGGACTTCTAGAGCAATATCCCAGAGACAGGATGTGGGATGTTTGCAACATGACAAGTAGACATGTTTTGTTTAGAGCAGAGAAAAGGATACAGAAAATGTATCGGTGTCAATTACCTTTCTGGTTATTTTTATATTTCATGTCATTAAATACAACTTATAACTTGTATAGTATTATCTACCTATGAAAAATGAGAAAATTCAAGTCAGAATGTAAAGCAAAGGCAGTCAGTGGGCACACAATTGTATTTTGGATTTTGAGCCACCTGAGTGGCTTAGTTAAGCATCTGATTCTTGATTTTGGCTCAGGTCATGATGTGACAATTCATGAGATCAAGCCCTAGTTAGGCTCTGTGCTGATGGTGCAGAGCCTACTTGAATTTTCCCTCTCCCTCTCTCTCTGCCTCTTCTCTCTCTCTCTCTCAAAATAAATAAATAAATCAAAATTAAATTTACTAAGCTTTGTTGTATTGGTTAGAAAGGAAACTAAAGATTGTGAGAACAGTTACAGAATTATTTCAGTAATCCAAATTCAGTGGGATTTAAGCCTAAATGGCAGAGAATAAACAATATAAAAAGAAATGAGGAAAAGGAAATAAAAGCTAAAGGTATTCCAAAGTTTTTCCATTTGAATGAATGAAAACCAAGAGTTAACTCTAAAAGAAAACTCCTTTATTGAAGGAGAGTAGGTTTTGAGTGTTGCTAAGATATCAGAAAAGACATGACCTGATAGTGACAAGATATGACACTGAAGTTCTGGATAGCCAATGAAGGAGAAATAGAATTGGGAATTTTCAGTGGGGAGAGAGAGATTTATTTCTTACCTATCATGATGCAGGTATTTGCGTAGCTCTCATTACCTTGATCTCTCTGGCCCTATTGGGCACACGCATCAAAGGCAGCATTTATTGTTAAACCCATAAATGGGAGGTTATGTCCCCTACCTCCCTTTCAGTTCTTCATACTTGATTAGTTCAGAATGGCAAATATAACTACTGCCATTGCTATTGATGGCCTTGTGTGCTCCTCTGTAGATGGGCATCGTACAGGCTCCTTAATAGCTTGACTACAAGACAGATGATCCTCAGCAACTACTCAGCATATTTAAGCAGAGTTTCCCTTTTCTTCTGCTTCTTTGTCTTTTTTTTTTCCTTTGCACTTCAGCAATAAAAAGAGAACTGGTAGGGCTGGAAGGAAATTGGAGCCAAATCCGTAGGAGCCTCTTAAATGAAATATCAAGCACTAGCTCCTCAGCATAAGTGGTTTCCACATAGCCATTCATTGTGAGCCCCTGCTGGGGTGAACCAAAGTGTCCAGTGAATTGGACGTGCTTAGCTCTATGGCCTGAGATCGATCAGTCTTAGGAGAAAGGTCCTAAAAGCAAACACATTTAAACATGAGTTGATTTTCACTGTCCAATTGTTTGTTTGCTGCCATGAAAGAATTAAATCACATATATCCCAAATTTATGAAGATCAAATGAAATAGGTAGTGGAAAATTATACAACAAATCTGCAAAAAATGAGTTGATTTAACATATTGATAAGTGTAATTTCAAATTATAAGTGTATGTAAACTTTTACCCATATTGAGTATAAAGATTATATTCGTAATACTTAGGAAAATATTTTTGGATTACACTGTTTATAATAAGTTATCTCAAATTTTGATATGATAAAATATAAAAGAATATCAACTATTGAATTAGTAACCTTTATAGTTACACATAGGAATATATAAAATATATTTTTATCTGGGATAAATATCTGTTTATCTGGGAAGCCAGTGAGCTTTTCTTACTACATGGTATATATTAGACTTCTCCAGAGAAGCAGTACCAACAGGGTATATGTATATGTATATGTATATGTACAGGTATAGGTATATGAATATGTATATGTATATGTATGTGTGTGTATGTGTATGTGTGTATATGTATGTGTGTGTATATGTATATGTATTAGATATCTAAAAGGAGAAATACTAAGGAAATCGGTTCAAGCCATTATGGATGATAAGATATGCACGATCGTGCTCTCTGCAAGCTGGAGAAATAGGAAATACAATGATATAATTCAGTTCGAGCCCCAAGGCCTGACTAATGGATGGCCACTGGTGTAAGTCCAAGAGTCTGAAAATTTGAGAACCTGAAGCTTCAGTGTTTGAGAGGAAGAGATGATGGATGTGCACCCAAGAAGGAAGAGAATTTCCCCTCCTCTGTCTTTTTGTTCTAGTAGGGTCCTCAATAGACTGGATGATGTCAGCTATATTGGTGCAGGTGGATCTTTTTTACTCAAGTCTACTGATTCAAATACTCGTCTCTTCTGGGAGAATCCAGTCATGGTCTATTCAGGCTGCTGTAAAAAACTACCACAGACTGGGTAGCTTATGAACAACAGACATTTATTTCTCATAGTTCTAGTGGTTAGGAAATTCAGGATCATGCAACTAGCAATTTGGTGTTTGGTTAGTGAGGACTTCTTGGTTCAGAGATGGCTATCTTTTAACTGTGTCATCACATGATGGAAGAGACTGGGAGCTCTGTTGAGCCTCTTTGGTAAAGGCACTAATCCCATTCATGAGGGCTCCACCCTCATATCCTAATCACCTCCCTAGGGCCCTTCCTCCTAATTCCACCACCTCATGTGTTAGCATTTCAACCTGTGAATTTTGGGAGAACACAAACATTCAGACTACAGTATGGTGGTAGTCTAGATACTTAGAGGAGGAAATGAAGTCAGAAAGTATAAAGGCTTTCATGGTAATTTGTATAGTGGACAAACATACAACAAAGTGACCTACTTACTGTATTCTGTATATTAGGACATGCTACACACACATGTGCATAAACATGTTAACTGTTTATTGCACACTTGGCTATTAAAGTGGTATGATTGAGGGACGGCTGCATGGCTCAGTTTGTGGAGTGTCTGACTTTTGTTTTCAGCTCAGGTCATGATCCCAGGATCGTGGGATCAAACCCCTCATCAGGCTCCATACTGGGTGTGGATTCTGTAAGGGATTCTTACTCCCTTTCTTTCTGACTATCTCCCTCGCTTACACTTGCTCATTCTCTCTCTCAAATAAATAAATTAAATACATAAATACAATTTTTTAAAAACTGATACAATTCAATGAACAATTTTAAAATAGATTCTTTGAGGTGAAACAGTTGAATTAAAACCACAGTGAGATACCACCTCACACCTTTCAGAATAAACATTAACAACTTGGCAACAACAGATGTTGGCGAGGATGCAGAGAAAGAGGATTTCTTTTGCACTGCTGGTAGGAATGCAAACTGGTGCAGCCACTCTGGAAACCAGTATGGAGGTTCCTCAAAAAATTAAAAATAGAACTACCCTATGACCCAGCAATTGCACTACTAGGTATTTATCCAAGGGATACAGGTATGCTGTTTCAATGGGGCACATGCACCCCAATGTTTATAGCAGCACTATCAACAATAGCCAAAGTATGGAAAGAGCCCAAATTGTCCATCAATGGATGAATGGATAAAAAAGATGTGGTATATATATACACTGAACTATTACTTGGTGATGAAAAAGAATGAAATCTTGCCATTTGCAACTATGTGGATGGAACTAGAGGGGATTATGCTAAGCCAAATTAGTCAGAGAAAGACAAATATCATATGACTTCACTCGTATAAGGATTTTAAGATACAAAACAGATGAACGTAAGGGAAGGGAAGCAAAAGTAATATAAAAACAGGGAGGGGGACAAAACATAAGAGACTCTTAAATATGGAGAATAAACAGAGGGTTGCTGGAGGGGTTGTGGGAGGGGGAGAAGGGCTAAATGGGTAAGGGGCATTAAGGAATCTACTCTTGAAATCATTGTTGCACTATATGCTAACTAACTTGGATGTAAATTAAAAAATAAATTGATTTAAAAAATAAAAAAATTAAAAAACAGCAATAACTCATTTTAACTGTAATGGTAATATTTAATCCAATTAGAAACAAATCAAAATGTCATAAATAATTTTTAAAAGCACAGATAAAAGGAATATGATACAACATTAATTTGTATCACTAAATATTTGCTATCAGTAACTCGTATGTACATTGAATTTTTCTTGTGTAGTAGAAATATTAATTAAAAATAAATTACAAAGTGAAAACTAGAGGGGCACCTGGGTGACTCAGTCGGTTAAGCGTCCAACTTCAGCTCAGGTCATCATCTCATGGTTAATGGGTTCGAGCCCCACGTCGAGCTGTCTATTGACAGCTCAGAGCCTGGAGCCTGCTTCAGGTTCTGTGTGTGTGTGTGTCTCTCTCTCTGGCCCTCGCGTGCTCATACTCTATCTTTCTCTGTCTCTCAAATATGAATAAATGTTAAAAAATAGTTAATAAATTTTAAAAGGAGAGAAAACTAGACAGAGGGAGAAAAGAAAGATAATAATAGACAGATAAGCACTGTTTCATTTGAAGAAGTTTCTAGTGAGAATTTGAGCATCTAATCATTTCACAAACTGTTTTTTCTTCCCCCTAGGTTTTGGGGATTTTGGAAGAATAGGTCTCACTTTTTCTCTTAACTTCCACACCTGCTACTCACTACATGGTCCATGACTGGCTGGGTTTTGCTTTAACCACCTCTACTGAAATTATTGTCATCATGGTCAACAGTGATGGCTTAACTGCTAAAAATAAGTGAACATGTTTCAAGCCTCAGTTCCTTTTGTCTCTCCATAGCATTTCACATTCCTTTATCTTCCAAACACTTTATGCTTGATTTTCCATGTAATCCTCCCCAGGTTTTACTCTTGCCTTTTACTCTTTCTCTTCTGTCTTGCTCAAGTCATCATTTACCTCAACTTTCTCTGAAATCCGATAGTCTCCAAAACTTTGCCCTTAACCCTGTTTCCTTTTACTCCCTATACGTAATTTCATATATTTTTATATCTTCACTCAGTTCTGCAAGGTCATTTCCTCAAAGGCAGATGTACTGACAGGTGTATCTGTCAGGGTCCAAACAGTTACAACAGCACAACATGTTACAACAATTCAAGCAGGATTTATTTACCTGGTAACAGTAATACAAAGGGGGAATGGAGTGTGATCAGACCACAAAGATAGTGTAGAAACCCCAGGAAGGTAGCTGATAAGCTGTTACCACCCTTGGGCCAAAAGGACAAAGGAAGGGGAAGATATGGAGGAGCAATGACTTCCATCAAGGGATTCAGCCAGCTTGACATGTCCTCAGAGAGGGAGATCCACAGGGATAAATATTACCCTAACTCCAGTCTCCTGCTTCCCTCCCAACTCTGGCTAGGTTTCCTCATTGGGCCAAATAAACCAAAAGCCACAGAGCATAAGAGCCCTGTTGATGTAGTCAGATGGGTCAGTTCCCTGGACACAGACCAGAGTAGAACAAACTGGAGAGTGAATCTAGAAGAACAAACTGAAATATCTGGTACAGTGACATAGACTGAACATAGTATGTGCCTTTTTGTTGTATTGCTATATTTTAAATACAGAGACATCAAACACACAGTTTTTCAAAACAATTTTTTTTAATGTTTATTTATTTTTGAGAGAGAGAGAGAGTGTGAGCCAGGGAGGGGCAGAGAGATAGTGAGACACCGAATCTGAAGCAGGCTCCAGGCTCTGAGCTGTCAGCACAGAGCCCAACACGGGGTTCGAACCCACGAACCATGAGATCATGACCTGAGCCGAAGTTGGACGCTTAACCGACTGAGCCACCCAGGCACCCCTACACACACTATTTTTCAAACTAGCATATCCTGTGAAGTGTCATAAATCTTTTTAAATAATGGGATAGTATAATGCTTTTTAAATAATGAGAAAACAGGCACAATGATACAAAAACGAGGTTAGACAGAGAAGGCCAATAATTGTTCAATCAGGACCTCCTGGGAGCAGAACCATGATAAGTCACTAATTTCTAAAATCTAGCTTTCTTGTACCGATTCTCTAGAGAACAGAATCTGAATTAAAACTTTATGTTGAGTATAGTCACCAGAATGAGAGGAAAAGGGGAGTGAAGCAGAAAAGAATGAGGATAAATAGAGAGGTGTGCATTACTGAGGGGACCACAAATTTGTGACAGTCACAGTTCCGCCATGTGGGACATCTTTTTTTTTTTTTTTAATATTTTTATTTTTGAGCCAGAGAGAGAGAGAGAACATGTGGGGAAGGGGCAAAGAGAGAGGGGACAGAGGATCCAAAGCAGGCTCTGCCCTGACAGCTGTGGTGCTGACAGCAGTGAGCCCACTGTGGGGCTCAAACCTACAAACCATGAGATCATGACCTGATCTGAAGTCGGATGTTCAATGGGTGGAGCCACACAACTGCCCCTGCCAAGTGGGACATCTTATGAGGGCTCATACAGGACATCATAACAATAGTCTCTGGGGGAGAAAGGAGATGAATGTACTCACTGGCCCCCCTTTATGCCCTTCTGTTGGGTAAAGTTCATCCCCTTCAGGGTTAATTCCCCTGAATTTACAAGTTGTCTCTCTGGCCACTCCATTTAGACTTGAAGGAAGCCAGAGTCTAGCTGGTTCTGGGCTCTGGTCCAGTGGTCCCTCTGGATATGGTGTCATGTGAGGGATCATTCAGTGTACACCTGAACGATACCTTCTTTAATGGAATGAGAGATGAAACACTGGTGCTCACCATGGTGGTCAGAAATCCTAAGGAAATATTTAGGACTGAAATTATTTGTGCTGATGGTTGTGGCATCAGCAGCTACCCAGGACCCTATCTATGGTGATATGAAAAAGGCAATACTTTGTTAGCTGTTTTCATAAGAAAGCCGGTGTATAAAATATAATGCCTATTTATGACTTACAATAAAAAATGTGACTTTGAGACACTTACATTTAAATCTAGGCATGTCATTCCACTTTGCATTAAACCTGCCAACACCTACAACAGTGTTTCTTAAGAGTTTCTGCTGTGTGTAATTAAAGGCTGAGAAGAGTAAACAAATACAGATGTCTGCCTTACTCCAGTAGCAGAGGGCAAAGAAAATTTCATGAAAATGTAATGTTTTATCTTAAGCCTCACAAATATTAATTATTAAACTATTTAAATGATACATTAATTTGAGGAATATTGATGCTCCTGGAAACCCCTGTATTTACCTTATGGATTTTAGTACTTCCTGACATATTTGAAAGCATTGACTTGTAGAATAAAATCCAGCCTTCTCAACATGGTATGGAATGGTCTTTCTGATCAAGACCCTACACATTTATTCACCTATTTCACAAACACTGAATGTCATCACTATTCAAGAGACTGGACTCCACTGAAGAGGGAAGAAATGTATAAAATCCCTGAGCTTATAGTTAAGATTCTAGGGGAAAATACAAATAAATAAGCTATTACTGTATAAAGTGGTAACACTTCTGATAGAGGTATGGGGGCTAAATATATGGGATATGTGTCTAAAGTAGATTTGAGTGTCAGGCAAAGCTTTGTAGAAGAACCATATTCTAAGTTAAGAATTGAAATATAAATTGGCCTCAACCAGCTAAAGTTGGAACAAAGCATAAGAGAACAAATTGTTCAGAAACTGAGATTAAAGATGAGATACCTCCTGAGGCAGAACCAGCTTGCCAATAGCTTTGAAAGCTATGGTAATCACATTAAAGTTGATACTGAGAGAAACAGGGAGTCTCTGAATGTGCTAAGGGGAATAATGTGATCAGGTTCACATTTTAACATGATCACCCTCTTTGCATTGTGGTGAATGAATTGACAGAATCATGACTGAAGGCAAGGAAGCCAAATGGATTGTTTTTGCAATCACTTGGGCAAAAAGTGGTGATAGTAAAAAGAGGACTTAGTTTTGAGGTACATACTGATGAATTGAATAGACCCTGGTAATGGAATGTATGTGTGACCTGAGGAAAAGGGAGTAGGAAGGATTATGTTCAAGCTTCTAATTTGACTTTGGGCCATGTGGGAGAGCCAGGAAAGGAAAAGGAAGTTTAAGGGACAGAGCAAGTAAGAGCCCAGGTACCTGTGGGACTTCCGCAGGGAGTCGCAGGCTTGCATGTTTGGCTCTGATCTGAAACTCTAAAGAGAAGTTGGGACTTTTCAACATCTATAAGACAGTCTGTTCAAAAGCTGACATTTAAGAATGTTCCATTTATAATCCCATCACAATTTATATTTACTTCCACATCCATTCTCTGTAATTAGAAAAAATTTCCTATATCAATAATGGAAATATTTCACTTTTCTACATGTTGTTTCTTCAGCCTAGGATAGATAACCTTTGCTATCTGGGAATCTCTTCTCCATCCTTCAGGATTCAGATCAATTGACCTCTCTGTGAAGCCTTCTTAAATTCTTGATATGGTCTTAATTTCTTCCTTCTATGTATTGTCATAGCACCTTTTTCCATTTGAAACTTGTCCTGACTTATTTGGCTTTCATTCTGACTCACTTCACTGAAGCCTTTCGACTAGAAAAGAAGTAACAACTATGATAAATTAGTTCTTTATGATTTTTCTTGCATTGTGCCTCCGTATTGGTGCCACATTGTTCTCCTTCAAAGTGAATCCCCCTTGGCATTCCTGAGATACTAATACACTCAATTAAATAAGATTGCCCACATGTCAGATGCAGCCCGAGTTTATTGTTGGTTATTAACCACAGCTATGCAATAATTCTCTGAGACCCATTTATTCTTACCTTGAATAGTACTGGTAGTTCTCTGAAATATAGTGTTAAAATTCATAGAGATTATGGAGTTGAGCCGCCGGAAAGGTTATTAAACATATCTACGTTAAGATAAGCTGAAACATTATAAATATTTTAAGGCAATTTTTTTGAATGTATAAGAAGTGATGATTCATGGGCAGACTGTCTCTACTGTCTTGAGGACATTGCTGGTTAAAGCCAATGGCCCACCTTTCACAGACAAGCCATTAATAGATGTTCATATTCGACAAGGCTAAATCCATTGCTTCAGTAATATAATATTGAGAGTTTAAGAACAAGATGAGATAGACAATGCTGCTTTAATATCCGCAAGTATCCTTTGCTTCAGCACCTTTTGATATGCTTATTTATTTTCTGAGGTCATCTAGTGTATTTTTGAAAAAGATTAATATACAAAAATAACATTCTTTTCTATTCAAAGGTTTATATAAAGAAAAATAGTATGGCAAACATTTCTAAAAACAATGAAAGGGCTCTATTTGGATCTTTCCTTAGAACTTAAACGGAAATTGATTTAGGGTGTGAGTACCTGAGCTTGTTCTTTGTAATACAGTAGAATTTTAAGGAATGATTTTACATTTGGATTCGAGTTTAATTTTTGTGTGCATACTTTAAGGTTCCCAAACTAATATATCAGGTTCTTCACAGTAGTGGGAAACCAATGACTACCTTTTAATGTAAGCCATCACATTTTGAAAGTAAAACTATTGTGTCTAGTATTTTTCTGTAGCCTTTTGAATTTTGAAATGAACAGTTTTTTCTACATTGCTTTAGCTGTTTGTGGCTCTCTTGTATTAGGGCTAATAGGTTAAAATAAACCTCTTAAATCATTCTCCTGATATAATAAGGCATTTGTAATAACCATATGGTTTTCTCTTTAGAGAAATGATTATATCCCTTGGCTACATTGCCTGCAGTTCTGCTAGCTGCCCCCTGGCAAATGATGATATCGAGGGTTGTGATTTCGTGACCCAACTGAGCAAGAATATAATGAAATGGATCACCATTTACTTGTAAAAGATACATTTTACTGATTTTTCACACAGAGTGGTGATATAAGTTCATGTGCTCAAGTTTCTTCTCCCAAATTGCCAAAGAAATACTTTTTAAGTGGAAAAAAAATCAGTTCTGGAAAAAGGAGATAGATACTACCATTTATGTAAGAAATCATCCCATTAGATCAAGATTGAGACCACTTGTGCCCAGCATGAAATTTATATCTTCCATATCACTAAATGGTAATTGTTCCTTAGTTACCTAAACCCAAAATCTGAGATTCACCTATGCTTTTTCATCTTTCTCTCTGAACTACCTATTCACTACTTCACTTCCAGATCTACCCTCCATCTTTTTCCACCCTGCTTGGTACCCTGGGAGGCTGACATCTATGGGCCACAACCACCCAGCTCCCTTTGGCCTCTGACTTTCAGTTTGGCCAAAGAGATGGCAGGACATAGAAGGAATAAAAAGAGGAAGAGGTCAAGTTATTCTCTGTTTTCTCTCAGCTGCATATACATTTGTGGTGGCTGCATTCCTTACTCCAAGACCACAGCTCTTCTCAAGTGCCCCTTCTTCTGTACGTCCATCTTTGTCCACAGCACAGAAAATACTTCATTTTCTTGCCCATTCAGGTTCAATGACAGTGACAGATTTGTTTCTTGGGACACTTTTCAATCACTTGTTGATTCTCTTAAGCTTTTCCAACTTGAAAATAGTCTCTTCATTAAACTCACTTGTTACTCTTTCTGAATGTGCATCTGTTTTCTGACAGTCCCTGACTGATGCATACCTCATATATGAAATTGATCACAAAGTCATTTTGGAAACCAAATGTGACTTTGTTACAGAGTTAACATTTGTTAAGTAGAGCCCCACATGTTACATGGTGAGCCATGGTTCAACAGAAGACCACATTGGAATAGAAATAAAGAAGTTTATTTTTCATAAATTCTGGAGGAAGTAACCATCATGCCTTGAGGAGTCATGCCGGAGGTCAAAGCAGGGTTCAAGCAGAGAGAGAGGAAGAGGATCTGAAATAAATGCCTTATTAGGGTCTGTAGCAGGAATGCTTTGGGGTTCCTAGACCAAAGCTAGATGGGTCAGTTCAAACCAAAAGGAACAGGATTTTGGTAAGCTCCATGGGGATCTTACCCAGGTGGCACATGAGGATAAGTCAGGGGGAGGTGGGGGAGACTGCTTATCACAAAAGCAGTAGGGAAGTCATATTAGGAGCTTACATTTACTTGTGACTCTGCCAACTGTTACCTAGGGCATGCACTCATGGGAATGACTTATGCCACTTCAAGGACTTTGTGGGCTGCTTGACCACAAAATGGATGCCAAGGCAACAATATTATAGAATAATTTAACTAAACTCTCAATAACAAATCCTTCTGAAATGCTATCACTTCACTATACCCCCAATAACATACTCTTAGTTCAAGTTCCAATCTGATTATTTTTATTCCTATAATACTTGAATTACTTCCGGCTGCTATTCCCTCACAAACTATTCTTCACATTAAAACCAGAAAGGTAGCTCAAAACAGATATGGATTATTGATTTCCTGCTTAAAACGTTCATGGCTTCACATTGCCTTTAAATTTGGCCAACAAATCTCCCCATAATCCAGCCCCTGCCTGTCTCCCAAGACTCACCTGTTGGTGTTTGCATGCGTGTGCTTCTTTGCCTACAGGCTTCTTTGCCCATCCTTCTCTAGCCAACTGCTGTTTTTATTAAGACTCAGCTATAAACCTCATGAAGAAGCCTTTCTGATAGCTTTTGCTCTACTCTTACCGTAACATCTGTCTACAACACTGCCATCTGTCTACAACACTGCCATCAGTACATCTGTTTGTCCCCTGTCAGGAATAAAAAATTTGAAAAGTTTTAGTTCAAGGTTCAAACTATATGGGTTCAAATCCATATGTTTGCCTATGATATTGAGAAAGTTTATTAAGTGTGTACCTCTGTTCTCATCTGTAAATTTAGGAAAATAAAAATGGTCACTTTTTGTATTGTGAGAATAAAATTATGTTAGCACATTTGCAACATTTGAGCAGTGCTGAGTTTAGTTAGCACTTAATGCATTATGCAGTCTTACATTGCTCAATTTTTTTTTCTCAACCCCATAAGATGGAAAGCTCATAAATAGGAGGGCCTTGGTTCTACTACTGAGCATATTTAGTGAGTTTCTGGTGCATAGAGAGAATTCCATAAGTCCTTTTAGGTTGAATAAATGAATGAGTGAATTCTGGATTAATTGACATGTCGTTTCTCTTGACCCATCTTTTTTTTTTTTTTTTTTTTTTTTTTCAAATCCTGGCTGGTAATGTCTAGATCTAGATTCCTTAAAGGAGTTCTTTTTATGAAATAAATACTCTGGGGTTCCTATGAATGTGAGAAAGTTATTCTCTTTTTAAGACTAGAAGACAAATTTGCATTTGTTTTTGCCAGTGCATATGTTCTTATAGCTGGAGTTAAGTATGTGACTTTAATCATGACATATTGATTGTTAACTTTCCTGTCTCTGATTTGGATGCACTTTCCAGGTAATAGGTAATAATACATTTTCAATCCCGACTGATATTTTAGTATATTCTTCTTTCCTGTATGTTTTATGCTAACTTGGAAGTATTCCAGAGTAATATCTCTCCATAAAGGAAATGTAATTAATATAATAAATGTTTCCATTTGACATAAAACACCTACTAAAAATGCTGCATATTTTTATATTCCTTATTGTCAATAGTGGAAAGATATTCAAACTTCAGTGATTTACAAAACTAAATGTAGCCATTTAGTAAAAATGTTCTTTTAGTAAAAAATACTTTTTATAAGTATGTTATTTTAAATTTAATTTGCTCTTAAAAATCTAAATAATACAAGCATTAGATTGTGAATTTGTAGATTTCTTTAAGGATCCATGATGTAGAGTTCAGTATCCATAATGAGCCATTAAATTTTATATTTAAAAATGATTTGTTTCTTTTTATGCCACACCTCAGAATGTATCTATGGATTAGAAAATTTATAAAATCAAAAAATATATCTTTAGCAATTATTATATATCAGAGCTGATATAGCTAAGTAAGTAAATAAAGTTGCTTTAAGGTTTTAAGTCCTAAAAAGAGAAATAATCATAGAATAACAATTAAGTGTTCTATGGTACAAATATACAAAATAATATTAAGCATTTTCTAAGAATTATAAGCTGTACACCCATATCTAAGTCTACTCCTATAAAGATATGGAGAACTACAAAAACTTAAAGATACACACACATATTCACATGCAACATTCATATATATTAGTGTTGAAAAAAATAAAGTGTTCATTTAACAGGCGTGTATTTTGAGAAGTTCCTGGAAAATTAAAGAAATATCAAATGGTGACTTCCATTTTGGGTAATGTAGTGGCTGAAAAACATTCCAACTATAAGTCAGACATAAAATATAGGCTAAAGTAGAGAAAGGGTTTTAAATAAATTATTAAAATACCAAACTAATGAGAAAAATCCTTACCACCACCCCCCCCCCCCAAAAAAAGGAAAGGAAAAAAAAAAACTATCTGACAAAAATTTTCCTGACTGTGCATTAGCTTTAGGTAGGAGGGAAAAAATCTTCCCCACTTATGTATAATACTGTAATTGAAGAAACTCTGTGTTCTTTTTCTCTTGGGTGAAATATTTTATATCTTTTAGAACCATGTATTTTAGAGTATGATTCAAGTACAAAATGCTCTTATTGCAAATAAATAATAGTAACTTTAACTGAGGGTTCTCATTTAAATTAAAGCATATCAGAGAGGAAGGAGGTGGGATTGAGTGACATAGGTGAAGGGGAATTAAGAGTACACTTATCATGAGGAGCCTGAGTAATGTTGTGTAGAATTGTTGAATCACTATATTGTATATCTGAAACTAATTTAACACTGCATGTTAACCATACTGGAATTAAAATTTAAAACTTAATAAAAATTTAAAAAAACTATAACAACAAACTAGCTCACTATGGAGGTTTGTGATCCAAACCTGTATATCATTAACTTATTCAAAATATTTGTTGACTTGGTTCCAGGGATTATACTATAAATGAGCCACTTCCTATTTATTTAAAAGTCTTAAAGAAAAATTTTTTAATGTTTCCAGGCTGAAATTGCCCTCATGGAATGAACAAAGCAAATATAAGTCCTCTAAGAAATGCCTTACACTAAGGCCTCAAAGTATTCTCACAGATATAGTTCCAAAGAATATGAGTCTACAGTGAAAATATTATAAGACATTTGAAAGGGAATAAAAATCACCCTGAGAGATGAGACAGCAGAAAGAAGAGGAGGTGACTTGGATCTGCAAAGACCAGATGTTATTATTACCAGATACAGAATAAAAAAATTTATGCTTGATTTTTTTAAGAAGTAAAAGAGGGAAGTTAGAGTATGAGTAAAGAAAAAGATACCATGAAAACTGAACAGAGAGCTTTTAACACAAGTAAATAGAAGTGTAAAAAGTGAAAACATAATAATTTAAATTGAAAAATTGACAAGTTAAACAGCAATTAGAGCTATAAAGAGGGGCGCCTGGGTAGCTCTGTCGGTTAAACATCCAGCTCTTGATTTCAGCTCAGATCATGATATCATGGTTCATGAGTTCAAACCCTGCAGTAGGAACACAGCAGTTGGAGCCCTGCACTGGTCAGTGCAGAGTCTGTTTTGAGATTCTCTCTGCCCCTCCCTGGCTCTCGCTCTCTCTCTCTCTCTCTCTCTCTCTCAAAATAAATAAATAAAGAGCTGTGATGATAAATAATGAATGGAATGATGTATCTGAAGAAACTATTATGAATTGAGAGAGATGTTGCAAAAGGAGCTGAAGACATGGAAGATAAAATGAGAAAATTTTATTTCATCTAATGTTTTAATAGAAGAATTTAAAATGAATGTGGGAAAGCTATCATTTTTCCAGAATATGTGAAAAGCATAGATGCTTCATATAGAAAATCTCCCCAGAAAAAAACTAAGCTAGATGAATAAAAATAATTCTATATCTCAACATATCACAGTGGAAAAACTGGAAAGAAAAAGACCAAAAAGAACATTTTGAAGGCATCCAGAGAAGAGAAACAAGTTTTCTACAATAGAAGGATAATTGCATGTAGCAAACTAATTGTCAACAGGAATAACAGGAGACGGAAAACTGAAAACACTACAAAATTCTCAGACCAGGAAATCTTATTTGAAAAGACATAGACTAGAGCAGTATCTGTCATATATAATTATCTCCTATAAATTGAAGTAAAAATAACTGAAAAATATTTTAAAAGTTATATAAGATGTGGTTAGAACATACTTGTATTGGACATACATTAAAGCACTGGAGGCAGGCAAAACCAAAAAGTGAGATGGAACCAAATCACAGAAGAATGTGTATTTCAATTGGAATAATTTTTGGTATGAGAGTAATAAGAACAAGAACAGCGAGAAGGATGAATTACAGAAAAACAGGAACTAAAGTCAGATACTGAAAAGAAAATACAAATGTAGAAGAACTGACAGAAGGTAGAAAAGATATTTTACTGGTTTTTTAAAAAGGAGGGGGGTGTAGAATTTCAGATGTGGAAAGGAAGAAAAGGAAAGAAATCCAACATTTCTGCTATTTGACTGATTTGGCATATTGGCAGAAAGCATTGATTTAATTCCCATGCAGGGTTGGACTCGGGAATCAAGATCAGGACAGCTTGCACCTTCTCTGTGATCAGGAACAATCCTCAGTAGGGCTGACATGGGAAAAGAAAATCATAACCAATCAGTGAGAGTACAGCTCTTCAAAATTACCCATCCTGTATATTGAGGGACAGCAGCGGCTTGGAATGCCTTGGGGTACTATTCTGCTTAACACACAGCAATTCTGCGAACTTCGATTATGTGAGAATGCTTGTGATCTAAGGAACCTTATCTATGAATATGTAAGAGCTAAAACATACAAGATTGTGAGAATGAGAAATGTATTTCTTTAGTGAGAAAAATTGGGACAATGTGAAAACAAGATCTTTTAAAATCCCACTATTATGTTAATAGTGAATGAATTTACTTGTGCTTTAAATGTGAAATATTGGGGCACCTGTGTGGCTTAGTTGGTTAAGCATCTGACTTCTGTTCAGGTCATGATCTCACAGTTCATGAGTTTGAGCCCCATGTCAGGCTCTGTGCTGACAGCTCAGAGCCTGGATCCTGCTTGGGATTCTCTCTCTCTCTCTCTCTCTCTCTCTCTCTCTCTGCCCCTCCCCACTTGTGCTTGTTCTCTCTCTCTCTCAAAAATAAACTTTAGGAAAAAATAAAATAAAATGTTCAATACTGCATTTGTTATTAGGATATGATTATTCTATTGCATAATGTTATGCGAAAAAAAGAAGAGTAATAATACCTGGGATTAGTGTTTTCAGATCAATTCTTCCAGGTATAATTTTTGTTTGATATTTAATTTTTGTCTTGAATGGCAAATGAGAATTTTATAAGTACTAACAGTAATTTTACATATTTCCTCTTTTAATGTAGTTATGGTAATTAAATACATCTTAAATAGCAAACATTTTTCTGTGTTTTGCTTTCAGAAAGAATTCACTATTAGATCAAACTAAAGACAAGACAACATGAATTTTGAAGCTAGTAGACAATGCTGACAATTTAAATAAAATTTTGAAGCCATTTTTCAGTATGTTTCAAGCTCTATTTGATAGCATGATGTTCTCATGATTTTGATAGAGCAGAAATTAAATACTTTGAGTTTATTCCTATTCGCCACCACCACTAAAACATGACTAGATGTTGACAGTTATCCTAAATGGGAACTGAGGACCTGACCACTAAGAAACTCCACAGAAATAGTACAATTTTAGGGAAGACAAAATATAAAATTGGGTTATGTTGATGTTTGCACACCTCTCAATCTACTAAAATTTATTGACTCTTGTACTTTAAAGGGGTATCCTCTGCAAAGTATATCTATATACCTATTAAAATAAATGTATGACCCAGATATTAGAGGAAAAACTTGAAACAGCTTAAATATACTAATTCCAAACTGATAGAAGTAATAATGTATAGTTAAACAGCATAACACTTTGCAACTTAAAAAGGAAAATGAAGAACTGATAGGGCAGCATGCTAAGAATTATTTTTAGGTGAAAAAGTAAAGAGCAGATGAGCATATCCTAGTAGGTGAAAAGATGAAGTAGAAGGGAGTATGTGTGTTTATACAACTATTCTCATTTTTAAAAAACAGTGTACATATTATTTGTACATCAAGTATATGTCTTTTATTGCCTAGATTATTTTCCCACTTTAAAAATTTAATTATAATGATTTTTGAAGATTTCTTTCCCCCTATACTGTTAAGAGCCACAAACTCAAGACTCCTCTGGCTAAGTTTTTTGTTTTTAATACTTCCTCATAATTCCAAAAATCCTGCTTCTCTGCTTATGAAGCAGGGCTTCATAATTGTGAGTGAGTCCATTCTTTCTTCTAAGAAATTGAGGCCAGACAAATGTATGCTAAACAGTGATAAAGTCAGCTAACAAGTAAAATCCCTCAGGCTGAAACAATGTGAATTGCTTGCTGCCTGCCAGGCAAATGATTTTGTAGAACTTTCTGGAAATGAGAGAATGGCAGGAATGAGACAATGAGTGGAGGGTCTTCCTTTCTTCCAATCAGAACTCCCACAACATGATGATTAGCAATCACTGTCATACCAAGGTGCCTTTCTCTAAGGATCAGGCTTGATTTTGAGTAAAATTAGCATATCATTCAATCATTAATTCATTCAGAAAAAGGTCTTTAGAGATTACTGCTTGTAATACCAATGACTGGTTCATCACTATATCCTTGTCCAGAGATACCCAAGAGACAATCCAGCAGATTCTTTATACTTACTATTTAAGACTGATAGTAATAAGAAAGGCAATGAAGTTTTACAATATGATTGATTTAAAAGTGTTGAAAACCCTGAATCCTGATTTATTTGTAAGCTTTCATATAGTCATGATTTTTAGAATGAAAGCAATTACAAATTTAATGCTCCTTTTGTACATTACTAATTATATCAGTATGACTATCATCTAATTGTATTTAATGTCCATGTTTATTTGATATGTTTAACCTATTTTACATAAAGTAAAAATAAGTTAAAATGTTATCAGAAGAAATTTTTGTTTCTTTTTAAATCTATTAAAATTGAATAAAGTTTACTTCAATTCTAAAATAGGTGAGGTTATGACATAATTTATAATTTAAGAAAAGAAAAACACCGAAAGTGAAGGGCTGTTAATAGTGATATATCAAATACCAAATTTGACCTTAAAAACAGAATATGTTAAATTAATGCTGTTTTCAAAATTTGATTTATGGCCCTGCTGTTTGAATTGATGGATCAATTAACAGTAATTATTTTTGTATAATCAGCTAGCAGCTGAAATGTGCAACATATTGATTTTTTCAGGTGAGACATAGACTCCCTTAGCAGCTACTGTAGAAGAAAGAAGTAGTGACATTTAATTCAGTCTAATTTATTCCTGAAAGAGATAATTGACTGCAGTTCATGAAGTCTATAGCAAGAGATAGATGAAATGGTGAAATCATTCAGAAACAATGAAATAAAAATTAAAGTAGAATACGGAATACTGAGTAATAAATCCCATGAACTTCAAGTTAGCATTGCTTAATGGAAGTTACTTTAAAGGGACAAATTTATACTATGAGTACAAATGGGGAGAATTATCCTAATCTAACAGAATGAAATCTGAGAAAGTTGATTGCAAGATTGGATCAGAAGTGTTAGAATTTATATTATTTATAAAACCAAACATGGTGTGTAATGGAGTTATGAAATGGACCCTAAATATAAACTTATTTTCACTTGCTATTTTTCTTGTTGGTACTGTGGTACATTGGATGTTTAAAAAATTATTCAGATTAGTTTATAAAATATTTCTTGAAAAGTCTACTTGAGGATTATCATTGTTGTTAGGGATAACATGAAGAAATGAGCAAAGATGATCCATCCATTCTTTGTGGACATTGAGGAGAGAGAAGAGAGTTTGGCTTCATCAAAAATATAAATATATGGTTACAACCTGTGATAAACATCATAAGTAGAAATTTCAGGTTGCAAGAGCATTGTAAAACAAAAGAAATGACCTGCCAATTAATATTATTTTGGTTTTGGTAAAAAGTTTTAATAAATTATCTATTTCATTTTCCTCAGCTTTTTTATTCCAATAAATTGACATGGTAATAGACAGGAGATGCAAAAATGACTGAGTCTCTAAACGTCAGTCTGAAGATAACTTTTGAATGGACTTCTTTTGCCAAAGTTTTATCTTTATGACAATGTACAAAATAAAAATTTACTCAGATAGTTAAGTTGTTGTTTATTTGTTATTGCAGGAAGATTTTTTTATATTAAAAAGATAATTCTCCTAGTGATTTTTATTAAATAAAAATTCCAAAAACACTACTTCCAAACAGTAATGTAACACTCAGGAGCACTCTGAAGACATCAATTCAGTTGTTTACTATGAATAAGGAATTCTGCCAAAATGAGGAATTTGTGTGTGGGGGGAAGGTAGAAAAACAATGACCAATGTACAGCCTGTAGCTCTACCTAAAATTAAAAAATGTACTCTAAGCCAGTGGAAAATATTCCAGCAGTGGTACATTGACATACGGAATTTTAAAGATGAAAGAAATACCAATTTCATCTTAAGGACCAATGAAGAAGGAAGGCTATCTAGAGGAAATAAGATAGATTTTGACTTGGCACTTTAGGTGAAACTTAGATAGCAAGAGAGGAGCAACAATGCGTAGAAAGTAGTTCAACAAACTGCCTAAATTCAGAATGTTCGGAGTTTTGAAGGAATAGTAATCTTATTGGGTATGAGTGAAGTTAAGGTATTTATTAGGAATCACGATAAAGTGAGCTGGAAAGCAAAGAAGAATTCCATTACCAAGAGGCTTTGAATATAAAAGTAAGGAACTTCAACTTAATTCAAAGGGATTTTGTTGTTGTTTCATTATTTATTAAGGAAGAAAAAAATTACACTGGTAGTAAAATTTGTGGGAAAAAAAATTAAAAGAATCACTTGCAGGTATTTCTAAGGTACCTCTTGGGTAACTCTTGAATGCAAGTCACTTTGAGGAATACACATTTCTAGTAATCAACCTAGAAATAATTCAAGTGCAAGCGGTTTTACCATTAAAATGTAACATGGCCTCATTTTTTTTTTTAACTTAGGTTCATGAGGGTTAAAATAGTCAAAGTAGAGCTATACTTAGCCACATTCTGATTCTTTTATGTAAGAAAACAATTAGGCTTATGGAGGCTGATACATTCAGGTTTCTTAAGTACTTAGAAGAAATTAATTTAGCTTCTCAGAACCACATAGGTGGACTATAGCTCTGTGATCCACCTGAGGTCACATTCTAGAGCTCAGGCATTTTCAACATTTGTAAATCCCACAACTGGAAACCAAACATGATAATTCTCTTTACCCTAGGTTAAACCGCTGATATGTGTTGTTTTTATTTCATCTTATTTTAAACCAGAGTTTCTGTTATTTCTGTTTAAGTTCATGTACTTTTACTTATATTGTGTTTTCTGATCTTGTTATAAATCTAGATCCCAGGATTCCACTCTGTCTACAGTGTCTTCTGTTGCTCCTTCTAGTGCAACAGAAGGGGTTGACTCCACGTGGACCTCCCTCGGCACCCCTCCTGTAGCGCCACCCGTGTGCCAGGAGGACCTGTGTTACAATGGAGGCACTTGTCATCCTGTCTCCCTCTCCAGCGGTACCTTCTCATTCCACTGTGACTGTCCGCTACATTTTACTGGCCGTTTCTGTGAACAAGGTAATCGATCTTCATTTGTTTTTAAAAAGTTCTCTAGAGGTGACAAGAGAATTACAACCTTATAGTAAGCATGTTGACAGAAACAAGAAACATCTGTATAATTTTATTTAAAAATGAATTATGATAGAACACTTTTGGTTCAGTATTGTAGAAGCAAACCTAAGATTTTATTTTCTCCATTAGGATTGCCGTTCAAAATATATTTTCAGCTGCCACAAAAAATAAGAGTTTAGGTGGAAATGTAGTGTTCTTTATGTAGTTTGTTCTAAAATTATGGTGTGTCCATCTTTTGTCAGCATAGAAACAATTAGGGTCTCTTGTATACTATTTTTATTGCTTAATTATTAATCACATCACTGTTTTTTTGTATTTCGTAAGGAGATCCCCATATTTAAATTATTTTGTTAAGATTGGTTATTTTTTGATACTTTAGAACATGGTTTTAGCATTAATGGAGCTGTTTATGAATCAAAAGAGAATTTCCCTATTGCAAACATCTAATGGCCTCCTAAGAGTCACTCAGTTAATTAAAGCAGTGATGGGCAATTAGAGCCAGAAACGCCCTGGGCAGATTACAAAGGCATTAGGTCATGATGCATGTCCTTACACTAATAGCTGAAAAGTGACATTGTTTTCTATGTAAAATTAATCACTGGTTCTAAATTGAGGAGGTGAGGATGGGGATTACTATTGGATAGTGATTCATATGGCAGAGAATTTCATTATTTGTCCAAGATTGTGTTTAAATCCTTTTTCAGCACCAAAATGTGAGACCTCTGGAAGCAAACTCATAGGTACATATATGTTATTCAGCTCTTCTTGCCAAATGACCTTGCGTGACTGTTATGTGTTAATATTTAGCCAAGTAAGCAAGTAAATATAGTTAAAAGCAAAAAAAATGGAAACATGGTCTATTTTCAGTCTCATTGTATAAATAATATGTATCCTTAAAGTCTATTTTTTAACTGTAAAATGCTTTTGAAAACATCACTTTGCTTGATTTTTGAGTGAATATTTTATATGTCTGCAAAATACGAGACTTGCCAATTCTGCTACAGTATGAGACCATTTATACTACATTCTGTAAGTAGAGTTCTAGGAACATAATTTGGACTGTAAAGCTCTTTTAGATCCACACTTAGCCATTTAAATCTCTGAGAGGGCTTTTTCTTTTTTTTAATTTCATGCTAGGTAGAGTTTTAGAAAAATACCCTTCTTAATTATTCTTATTTTTATAATAAATTATTTTATTTATTAATTTATTAGATTAATTTATTAATCTATACTTTGATTTTTAATGTTTTTTTTTAAATCAGATTTACTAGTGATAGTGAAATTGATGTAATGAAACGAGGAGTCTAGTTATTGGCTGTATCTCATGGTCAGTCATACACATTAGACTACAAATGACCCTCCAGCCATAATCCTTATCTCTCCTACTGAATCCCCAGTTCTCCCTCCTTTAACTCCTTACTGAACATCTTTAACACTGGATGTACAGACCTGTACTTTCTCCAGAAAGATATAAATCCAGGCTTATTTGGAGTTAAACCCAAGGCTTGACTGTGGTTTAATTCTATTTGGTGTTTTGGGTTGCAGAATGTAGAAAATTGACCTCAGGAAAAGGACTGGGAATCTCTGTTTATATTTGTTGTTAGGGATATTTTATTTTTCTCTTTTCAGCATTATTAATCACTTCCTGCCTTCTACATTCTAATGTTTTTCCTATTGAATTTATAATATTTTAAAAACTAATAATTGGATTATATGCATTGCAAAAATTAGGTAATCCAGTATAGAGTACTAATTTCTGAGTGCAAAATAATCAGAAACTGTGAGTAAATAATTATTGCCAATTACAGACTTTTTAAAGAACTTTGAGTAATATCTTAGGTTGTGTGATACTCTAACAAAATTTATGCAATAGAACTCTTTTTTTATAGTATGAGTTGTCATAGTATTATCTTTTTCTTTCCTCCTTTTTTGGGAAATATTTCATGTGTAATACTTATAATGCAGTGTAATGTGCATTTTTAGAATTTGGAATATTATTTCTTTTTTTTTTTTTAATGTTTATTTATTTTTGAGACAGAGAGAGACAGAGCATGAATGGGGGAGGGTCAGAGAGAGAGGGAGACACAGAATCTGAAGCAGGCTCCAGGCTCTGAGCTGTCAGCACAGAGCCTGACGTGGGGCTCGAACTCACGGACCGTGAGATCATGACCTGAGCCGAAGTAGGACGCTTAACCAACTGAGCCACCCAAGTGCCCCTGGAATATTATTTCTAAGTATAAGAATTTTATGTTGTTTTAATCGTTTATCCCTTAAATTTGAATTAAGTACCTTTCTTCTTTCAGTCATAAAGTCAAGAACAGGTTTGTGTTTTCAATCTAATGCTCTAAATATAATTCATACTGGTATGCATTTTACAATCCTGATTGACAAATAAGGATGGGCGCCTAAGACCCATGATTCAGGAATCTAGTACCATGATGAGACTTTTTATAGTATTATCTAGATTGGCCAAATGCCACAATTTCTAAGTGTAGATTTCAATAAACAATATTCTATGCCAGTTTCAGTGTTTCACCTACCTGGTAAAAATCTTGATTTGGATAAACAGTCCCTAAATCAGTCTGTCTCTGTCTCTTTCTGTCTTTCTGTCTCTCTCTCTGTCTCTCTCTCTCACTCTCTCTCTCTCTATATATGTATATTAGAAATATTATCAGTATTAAAATGCTTAGAACTTAAAGATAATTGCTATGAAAATAATAATGAGTCCTTTATTGAGTACATTCAACAGCTAAAATATATGAAATTATGCTTCCAGAATGAAATTTACATACTATCACTGTGAAGGGTCCCAGTTTTACCAGACACTGCACTAGGTGCTTCATGCATCTTATTTCATTTAACCCTCAGAATAACCCAGCTGAAGTGGGAACTATAAATTAACCCAATTTACAAATGAGAAATCTAAAGCCTAGACTCTGTTAAATTACTCACTGAAGGTCTCATAGTCTGTCTGTGGTAGAGGTAGGATTAGAAGCAATCTTGGCTGACTCCAGACTTCACATTTAACCATGATGCTCCATTGCTATACTAGTTAGAATATCAAATTTAACATGATAGCAGGGCATGGAATTTCTGAATTTTCTTACTCTTTAGTCTCTACATAAAAAGTATCTATTTCAGGAAAAAAAGAATTTTCTTTAAAAAATAAAACTTTGGGGGTGCCTGGGTGTCTCATTCGATTGAATGTCTGCTTCTTGATTTCAGCTAGGGTCATGATCCCAGGGTCATGGGATTGAACCCCGCATGGGGCTCTACACTGATCATGGAGCCTGTTTAAGATTCTCTCTCTCTCCCCCCCCCCCCCCTCCTCGCATGCGTGTGCTCTCTCTTTCTCTCTCAAATAAAATAAAATGAAATTTTGAAAACCAGAAAACTAAAGAAATTAATGTTGATCTACTAAATTTTTACTACAGAGAGGATTATTACTGTGATCCACATAAAATTAAACTGTAGAGCACATTAGGTGACCTGAAAAGAATCATATCTATCTCTATAATGATTTCAGTAAAACCTGAAATGTAGAAAGTAGAAGAACAAGATTTGAATTTCAGAAAAATCTGTTTATTAATGATGGCAATACAATTCTCTGAAAAAAAAAATATATAATTGCACAGGCCTCTATAAGTAAAGATATGTTAGAAGTTGATTTTTTTTTTAATTTTTTTAAATGTTTATTTATTTTTGACAGGGACAGAGAGAGACTGAGTATGAGTGGGGGAGGGGCAGAGAGAGGGAAAGGGAGACACAGAATCCGAATCAGGCTCCAGGCTCGAAGCCGTCAGCACAGAGCCTGATGCGGGGCTTGAACTCACGAACCGCAAGATCATGACCTGAGCTGAAGTCAGATGCTTAACCGACTGAGCCACCCAGGTGCCCCAGAAGTTGATTTTTCTTTACAACCTTGCTTTTTTACTTCCAGTTAATATTCTTGTGAGAGGATATTTAAGTATTTTATTTTAACAACTTTGATTTTTTCACAGCAAAATTGAGGTTTAAATTAAGTATAGACCGTAATTAAAATTGTGCTGGGTTCAGTAATACAGAGAAGGGTTTTTTAGGGCTATGGGACTCAGTAATGGGTCACCCATACACATGTTTCCTTTCTACTTGGCATTACGTAATGTGCTCTATTTTATCAAATCATCCCTATCCAATCACCTAATAGCATTGACTTTTATTGAATTGGTTTGATTTAATATGTGTTTTTTTCTCAACATATGCTATCTTAATTCATATTAGCTAAACCTTGTTGCCTAATTTATCATAATGATCCTGCATCTCACAGGGGAAACATAAGAACATATATTCTTGCTTTGTTTTAGATGGCTGCATGCAGGCAGATGGCTGTCTCCTACTGTAAAGTTCAGAGTGACAGATTTAGAATATCAGTGCCTTGTGCTGGGGAAAAGCGTATGCCTCTGACTATTAATTATAGGATTAACATTTTTAAACAGCCCAATACTTTTTAGTGTTCTATAAAACAGTTTTATAAATAGTGCAATAAAGGAGTATTTAAATGCCATACATTAAAACCAAGAAATCTTTTGTTTTATTTGATATCCTGTCTGTGTATATCCCATATATGTTTAAAGGTCAACTGTACTGAGTAAATTACAAACCTAGAAATAAAAATGAGAGGTTTTAGCAGGCATTTTGTCTTATTATAAAATAAAGAAAAAAAAGATTGCCTTAACACCTGCCTTTGCTTTTACTATATTATTTTAAAGGCATATTAGAGTAGATTGAATTCATTTATTTACTTTAGATCAGGTGACCTAATGTTAGACATTCCAGAGCCAAGAAGGCACAGAAACAGAGCATTAATCAGCTTCTTATAACAACGATTTATCTCCTTTGCAGGGAACTGATAGTCTACATCATCAGCAAACGGCCAAGAAATGGGTATTGGCATTTTCAAACATAATACTGAAAATTCCCATGTCTGAAAATGTATTTTTCAAATCCTAGAGCAGCGCTGCATATTTGTTAGTAAACAGCAACGGCTGCAATAGTTAAGTTGAAAATGAATGGAGATTGAAGTCAGGGACAGGGGCTGAAAGGAGACAAGAGGGTTTCATTTTTGAAAGCAAGGGTGGGCTGAAGGGCTCCAGTCTTCTCCACTATCAGTTGCAGCACACTCTCCAGCAAGGAGCCCTATGTTCAGTTAGTTGGTGGGAGAAGATAGCTCCCTCCTCTTCTCAGTGATTATAACTATGTAAAAAGTAAATATCCATCAATCTCTCTACTTACACTGGTAATAATCCAGCAATTTCCATATAGGATAAGGAGGGAATACATACACCCTTCTGTCTATCGAAAAAGAATGACATATATTTGTCTCCTTTATTTCCTTAATTAACATCCTTTTATTCCACTACAATTAAACATATTTAAATAAATAAACATTAAGTGAACACCAAACATGTATAACACATGGAGTTAGATATTGGAGGTAGTATGAAATTAAGAAATCATGTTTTCGCCTTTAAGTTTGCAAGTATTTGTTCACATGGTGTGTTGAATGGGAGATGCAGGGAAAGGAAGATAAACATAACAAAGGTAGGCTGGCATTTCCCACTTCCTTCTTTAAAGCTACATAGTCTCAGCTCAACATCACCTCCCCCTTAACAATGTATTACTTAGGACCTATATTAGTTTTCTGTTGCTTCCATAACTAATTATCACACAACTTAGTGATAAGTTAGTACAAGTTTATTATCTTGAATTTCCATAAATCATGGACTGAGCGCCTGGTGGCTCTTTCAGTTAAATGTCCAACTCTTTGATTTCAGCTTGATCATAATCTCACAGTTCATGGGATCAAGCTCCACCTTGGGCTCCATATTGACAACATGGAGACTGGTTGGGATTCTCTCTCTTCCTTTCTCTCTGCCCCTCCCTCTTTCCTCTCTTGTCTCTCTTACTTTTTCTCTTAAAATACATAAACTTTAAAATTCCATATATTAAAGTTCCATAGATAGAAAGACTGACATAATTCTCAGTGGGTTAAAATCAAGATATTGGCAGGGCTGTGTTCCTTTCTGGAGGTTCTAGGGGAGAATCTATATCCTTGCCTTTTCCAACTTCTAGAGGCCTTCTTCATTCCTTGGTTCATGGCCCCCTATATTCATCTTCAAAGCAAACAATGGTGAGCTGAAACTTTTTCATACCATGTTACTCCATCTATGCTTCCACCTCCCTTTTCTATGTTTAATGAGCCTTATTATTTACACAGAGCCCATTCAGATAGATAATCCAGGATAATCCTTGTATCTCAGCATCGGCTGATTAGCAGTTTAAATTCCAACTGCAGCCTTAATGTCCCTTTGCCTTGTAAAATTACATTTGCATAGATCCTAGGAATTAGGATGTGGACATCTTTGCGTTGGGTGGGGGGGCATTATTCTGCCTACCATAGGATTTGTAGTCATTCCTCAGGGAATTTACTTGATCATATAGTAGAAAAGGAAGTTTATTAGACGGATATCTGATGCTCACAAAATTGGGAAAAGCAAGTGGAACCAACTTGGAAAATATACTCTGAAGGATACTCTGGAGAACTAGGAAACAGGAAGCAGAATGAGGTTCATCCAAAAACAGTTTGGAGCACCACCACCACCACCACCGAAGAAGAGCTTATACTGTCACTGTGTTCTGAATCATTTGCTTAAGATTCAGAGTCCCAAGAAGTATTTTGAAACTGTCTAGTTGGCAAAACCTCAGCCATATGCTAACCCACTGCCTGAGCAGGACAGAAAGAAGAGGGGTAAGAGGAATCATCCTTTACCTTAGGCCTCTAACTGGATCATAAAATCCATCAAGATCCTGAACAATGGGCCTCTCTTTTATTTCCATACAAAAGTAGAGTCATTCACATAAGGTTTTTATAGCACACGTGTACACACACACATGCCGTAATATTTTCCTTAAAAATTCTTCAGATATTTCTCCTCCCTGTTCTCATCACTCCCCTATTTTCTGTTTTGTCCTTTAATTCTTGATATTTTTACTTATTTATATTGCAGACCTGTTTAGCAAACTTTTTATTGCCATTCCTCCTGCAAACACAACATAAACATCTTATCAAAATATTTTCATAAAGATTGTTCCTTTATCATATCCAGTTTGGGTAATCAGGAAAAATATTCTATGATCAAAAGTGATATCTGGAATGGTACTTAAAAGGATGAATTGGAGGAATTAGAATGAGCAAATTCATGAAGGAAAAGAGAGTTGTCTAGTTTGGCTTGGAAGCAGGGTACATGTGAGATCAGTGGAAAAATAAAGCTGGAAATTCAATAGGACCCATACTGCAGAGAACTCAGAATGACAGATTAAAAGTATTGATTCATTAGCAGTGCATTTCATTCAGAAAAAGACATAATGGTTGGTGCTTGCTTCAGAATCATGAATCTGAGAGTAGGATTTAGAAAAGATATGGTGAGGAGAAAAAGGTAGAGATAAAAATTGGGACATAATTTCAACAGGCTAGAAAAATTGGATGAAAACTCTTTTAATTCTAATGTTTCTGAATAATTTGGAAGTATAACAGCTCTTTATAATTTGGAAGTATAACAGATTTTTATATAGTAAATTACTATACAGAAGTAGTTTAGATTTTTTATCAAAAAATTACAATCCTAGGCCCATATTTTCAGTGCATTATTTTGTAAAAAAAAAGAAAGAAAGAAAGAAAGAAAGAAAGAAAGAAAGAAAGAAAGAAAGAAAGAAAAAGAAAAGTGTGGTATAAAATGTGATTATAAAAGATAAGACAGAGATAAACTCATCCACTTAGAGATATCATTATTGACATCTGGTTGTGTAAGTCTCAGGACCCTATCATAGTCATTCTGTCCAAAAGTGAGATGCAGAGGAGATAAGATGGCAGAGTAGTAAGGGGACCCTGGGCTAGTCTTGTCCCTCGAGCACAGCTAGATTAGTATAAAACGATTTTGAACACCTAGGATATCAATCTGAGGATTAACAGAACAATCTGCGTAATTTGAGGGAGAGAATGCAGCAGATACGTGGTGTAGAGAGGTGAATTAGGGGAGACAAGAGCCATGGTGGCACCGAGGAAAGGGAGCCATTTTTGCAGAGAAGAAAGAGAGAGATGGGCAGAGAGAGCAGTGCATCAGGTTTGCACAAGAAAGCACTCCCCTGAAAGCAGCTAGAGAAAAACAATGAAAACACAACACAGGAGCCTCCACAAGAAAACTGATCCCCAAAACTATCAGTAGGGGGAAAAGGAGAGGGTTTCAATGCCACCAGCTTTATATGAAGGGTGGAGCACAGAGTCTGAAGTTTCAGAGGTCAGCCCCTGGTGGTGCTCCCAGGAGGAAGCAGGCAGTGGTGTCTGAGGATCATGTGAGGAGAAGCAGTTTCCCTGTTTGGAGTGTATTTGGTCGATGTGATACGGCCTCTCCACAGGTGGAAGACCCAGCAGGTGCCATCAAGCCACCTCCTTCACCCATATAGGAACAAAGATGCCTGCTGAGGACAGCAAACACTGGCACCATCTGTGTGTTGCAATTTACCATAAACTCTGGGCACAGCTGCAGCACCATGGCACAACCATTTCCTGGGACAAGTTGGCCCCAGCCATAGCACAGGGACACCCTCCCCCAGAGCACCACTGTGGATTTGAGCCACAGGGGTCTCTGAAGTATGGTGTTTTGAAACACAGCTGCACCTGAGATAAAACTGTGGAGGGAGGCACCACCTGGTGGGTGGACAGCTTGGGCACAGACAGGGGGAATGTGGCCGAGCTGACAGAAGTAGGGAGACCTGGGAGGGGTGAATAATTGCACATTGTGAGAGTATGAACTTCCTGTCCTGGAGACTAGGGATGAAGCCAGAGGTGAAGCCGTTTTCACCATTAGTCCCCCAACACTGATTGACCCCAGTGAGCTAAACAGCACCATCAAGTGGAGAACAGAGCTGTTACACCAAGCCCCACCCCCTGTGCCCTACAGTCACATCTCCACTAGGGCAGGTCAGTCTGAGAATTAGAGCAGCAGGCCCCTTATCAGAAGACCGGCACAAATCCCTTCCACTAGCTTAGTCGGCTGACCACAGAGTACTGCAGAGTTTCAGCTCTAGTGGAAACTGGATCTAGCTTCAATTGTTTTGTTTTATTTTGTTTTTCCTTTGTTCTTTTTTTGTTGTTGTTGCTTCTGTTTTTGTTGTTATTATTTTTCTTTTCTTTTGTTACTTGGATACAGAAAGAGCAAAATATTGTATTTTTTAATTTTATTTTTAATTTTTAATTTTTAAATTTTTTTTCTCTCTTTTCTCCTTTCTTTTCCTCTCAAGCTTCTCTTAACAAACAGACCAAAACACACCTAGGATCTAGCTTTCTTTATTTGATTTTTTTTTAAATTTTTTAAAATTTGTATTTCATTCTATTGTTATTATTACCGTTTTTTCTTCCTCCAAAATGAAAAGATGGAGGAATTCACCTCAAAATAAAGAACAGGAAGTAATAACAGTCAATGATGTAATCAATACAATATTGTACTAGCACAAAAACAGGCACATAGATCAATGGAACAGAATAGAAAACCCAGATATGAACCCACAAGTATATGGTCACCTCATCTATGACAAAGCAGGAAAGAATATCCAATGTATAAAAAGTCTCTTTAACAAATGGCATTAGGAAAACTGGACAGCAACATGTAGAAGAATGAAACTAGACCACTTTCTGACACCATACAAAAATAAATTGAAAATGGATGAAAGACCTAAATGTGGAACAAGAAACTATCAAAATCCTTGAGGAGTACACAGGAAGCAATGTCTTTGACTTTGGCAGCAGCAACTTCCTACTAGATACATTGCTGAAGGTAAGGGAAACAAAAATAAATATGAACCACTGGGACTTCATCAACATAAAAAACTTCTACACAATCAAGAAACAGAGAAGGAAAAGGAAACAATCAAGAAAACTAAAAGACAGCCTATGGAATGGGAGAAGTTATTTGCAAATAACATATCTAATAAAGGGTTAGTATCAAAATCTATAAAGAACTTTTCAAACTCAACATCCGAAAAACAAACAACCCATTTAAGAAATGGGCAGAAGAAATGAATAGACACTTTTCCAAAGAAGACATCCAGATGGTTAACAGACACTTAAAAAAATGCTCAACATCACTCATCATCAAGGAAATACAAATCAAAACCACAGTGAGATACCCCCTCACACCTGTGAGAATGGCTAAAATTAACAACAGGTATTGGTAAGGATGCAGAGAAAGGAGAACTCTCTTGCACTGTTGGTGGGAATGCAAACTGGTGTAGCCATTCTGGAGAACAGTATGGAGGTTCCTGAATAAACAAAAAATAGAACTACCCCGTGATCCAACATTGCACTATTAGGTATTTACCCAAAGGATGCAAAAATACAGATTTGAAGGAGTACATGCACACCAATGTTTATAGCAACATTGTCAACAATAGTCAAATTATGGACAAAGCCCAAATGTCCATTGACTGATGAATGGATAAATAAGATGTACACACACACACACACACACACACACACACACACTAGGATATTACTCAGCCATCAAAAAGAATGAAATCTTGCCATTTGCAATCACATGGATGGTGTTAGAATGTATTATGCTAACTGAAATAAGTCAATCAGAGAAAGACAAATACCATATGATTTCACTTACATTTGGAATTTAAGAAACAAAATAGATGAACACATCTTCAGGAAGGGGGCAGGAAAGAGAAGAGAGGGAAACCACAAGAGACTCTTAATGATAGAGAATAAACTATGAGTTCACAGAAGGTGGTAGTTGGGAGATGGGCTAGATGTGACATTGCATTGTTGTTAAACAGATTCATCATTCACACTGGTACACCCTTATTCGGGTGGTGTTTTCTACAGAATTTTGTGCTGTTGCCCACATTTTAAACATCTCCCTAATCTCATTTGAAATGAGGCATTCCTCTACCTTTTTCTTCTCCTCTTCTGCTGACGACATAACTTCTTTCTGTTGCTCGTGATGCAGATCTATCCATTCGTCAGCTCCTGGCCATGTTTTTCCACCAGCTCTTGAATGTTGTCCTTATTCATGTCCAGTCCTGTGGTCTTACCCAAAGACACAATTTCATCAACAACTGGTGGCTTCTGTTCATAAGCAAGCTCCTCTAAGTCATGTCCAAGAACACAGGCTGGTTTTCTCCAAACAGAATTGAGGGTTCTCTTGGTGGCCCCATTCCAGGCTTTATCAATGATCTTGAGACAGTTCATGATGTGGAAATGACTTTTCCAAAACTCTCAGAGGGTAAGGTTTGTTCCTTCAGTCACCTTGAAGCATCGCTGAAATAGTGCTTTAGTATAAAGCTTTTTGAGATTTAAAAAGCTGATCTGTGGGCTGGAAGATTGGAGTGGTGTTGGGAGGAAGGAGCTTGACCTTAATGAACTCAAATTCCCCCAGTAATTCATCCTCCAAGCCTGGAGGATGAGCAAGAGCATTATCCATAAACTGCAAGACTTTGAGTAGCAGATCCTTTTCTAAAAGGTATTTCTTCACTGCAGGACCAAAGACCTCATTGATCCACTCAACAAACAAGATACAAGTGATCCAAGCCTTCTGTTGGACCTCCACATAACGTTAACTGGCTTTTCTTTTTTTTTTTTATTTTTTTTTTTTATTTTTTTTTTTTTTTTTAGACAGAGAGAGAGCATGAACAGGGGAGGAGCAGAGAGAGAGGGAGACACAGAATCCGAAACAGGCTCCAGGCTCCGAGCTGTCAGCACAGAGCCCAACGCGGGGCTCGAACTCACGGACCGTGAGATCATGACCTGAGCTGAAGTCGGACGATTAACTGACCGAGCCACCCAGGCGCCCCTGGCTTTTCTATACCTACATTTCTTGAAGGTTCATGGATTCTCGGAATGATACTTTGACTTTGACTTTGAAATCCCTGTTTGCATTAGCACAAAACAAGAGGGTGAGATGGTCTTTCATGGGCTTGTGACCAGGCATGGCATTCTTTTCTTTTTGTAATGTAGATCCTCTTTGGCATCTTTTTCTAAAAGAGCCCCATCTCATCACAGTTAAAAACTTGCTCCAGCAGGTAACACTTGGAAACCATGAGCTTCTGGAACTCGATAGCAAAATGCCTCAGCTGTCTTAGTGTCTGAACTCACAGCCTCTCCATGACTCACAACACTAAGGATGTCATTTCTCCACTTAAAATTATTAAACCATCCCCTGCTTGCTCTGAAGCCTTTTTCGTTTTCTGTTGATGTACCTGGCAGTTTACTTACCAGGTTGGTGTACAAAGGCTTTGCCTTCTCACAGATAAAGTTCTCCATCACAGTATTACCTGCTCATTGTTTCTCATTTTCCAAACCAGAAGCAACTTTTCTACATCTTTCAAAACACGTGGTTGTTGCTTTAATATTTTCATGACTCCTTTTGCTGCATTTAGACTCCTTATTTCTTCTTTCTTCTTTAATATTGTGCAAATGGCCAAAATAGACTTATAAAATCTTGCAATTTTGGCCACTCGCATACATCGTTAATATTTCTGGATGATTTCCTTCTTCTTGCTGCTTTTCTTTTCAACCTTTTTCTTCACGGGGGCCATTGTATACGCTTGCACAAATGTTGACTACAGTACAGTATTGATAAACTCTTGTCATATACTGTATCTAATGTAACTGGCAATAAGGCAGTAGGGTCTACATCTGCAGGCAGCCTGACCTAGAATGAAACAAAACATTCCTAAGCATACTCATGTATGGAAAAGCAAAGGACTGCAATAAGGCAGTAGGGTCTACATCTGCAGGCAGCCTGACCTAGAATGAAGCAAAACATTCCTAAGCATACTCATGTATGGAAAAGCAAAGGACTGTCCATAGGTGCTTTGAAATGATAAAAAATACACCAGTATCAGTTGTGGGCACCATCCATTATTCTTAAAAATCACTGATTTCTGCCAAACACTGCAGCCTGAAACCAAGCATCCAAGCAAGGGAGACGATCATCCACAATCCCACAGTGAGCAAGAGAGAGAAAAACCATTGGCTCAAATGTGATCCTGTGACGTTTGGCATCATGTACTACTCGTATTGCAAGACATTGCTCATTTATCAAGTTTAAATTTATTAGGAATGTTTTCTCATCTTGCGGAATACTCACAGAACAGGTTACTCAAAATCCAGAGTTTTACTGTTTATGTTTATGTGCACACTAGGAAGTATGAGTATGTTATCTTTCTCATTTCAGTCCTGAATTCCTCAAGTCTTGTGACTTCATTATGTATATTTGTTTCTAACAGATTGATTGCATAACACATAGACACACAGAAAATTGAAAATACGTAGGATTATTAAAACGTATGATTAGTATCTCTTTTGGGCTATCAAACAGTTTGGTGTTGGAAAACACCAAATTAAATTAAATTAAATTAAATTAAATTAAATTAAATTAAAGTAATTGAAACTAGCATTTCACAGGTATGGAAACAAAGTCCAAGATAATTAACTTATGGAAACTACTAGTTAAGGACAAATCTAGAACTAGAATACAGTGTCCATATTCCAGATTCAGTATTTTATCTGCTAGAGCATGGCATGTGTTCTCCAAAGTTGTTCAGTGGTAGCTTCCGAGTTGAATTGAAAAAATAAAGAAAAAAATAAAAAAATAAAAAAATAAATTCTATTGTATATATTTGAGATAGTAATTAGATAAACCTACATAAACTAAGAGAATAAAGATTTCAGTTGTCCCAACTTATCTCTCCCTCTCTTTATACAATAGATGGATATAAATATATTTAGACTGTAGACATGTAAACATGACATTTGATGAGTTTACTAATTGTCCTTTTAATTGACAGACATTTTTAAAGCATTTTTGTTCTAAGGTAAATTTGCTTATAAAAATGTAGAGAAGAAAAGTTAATTAGAATTCCTTATACTACTGCTTATAAAATCATTTTAAGATGATAATATTTAAACAGAGGTAATAATCAGAAAAAAGTTGGTATGCACTGATCATGAATTACTTAATTTTTGATGGTTCTATAGATGAATCGTTCATAATACTAGAATGCAAGGCACATATGCAACTTTTAAATTTTCTTGTTGCCACGTCAAAAAATGAAAAAGAGACAGAAGAAACTAATAATATACTTTATGTAGCCTAGTGTATCCAAAATATTACTATGAAATAATGTAAAAATATTAATGGAATATTTTAAATTCTTTTTTTCATACTAAGTCTTCCACATCGGATGTGTACTTTATGCTTACAGCACATTAATTTAAACTAGCCGCATTTAAAGCCTCATCTCAATAGCCACTTGTCTGGTGGATACAGTATTGGACTACACAGTTTTGCAAACCCAAAGTAAAATGGTGTAACAGTTGTGATGGTGTTGCCTGTACAACAGTACTGAGATGGTGAGAGGATGGAGAGACTTTTCTACTTAAAGGTTTGATTAGAATGTGGAAAGATGGAACCAGCTGAAGTTATATCTAGTCTGTCAGAAGACTGAATTACACTATTTGTTAAAATAGTAAGCATTAAAGAGTCATTTATTTAACAAATTCTAGAAAGCTCAGTTTGATCTCTCTTCTTTTATTATCTATGCTTGTATTATCTATCTACTGTTAGATGGGGCAATACAACAGAATCCTAAAGCGTTAAATGCCCTCTATACATTAATAGTTGCCAGATGTATGTAACCAGTCCAGAGCTTTTGCTGTATGTCAGACATGCATCTTACACTTGTGCATTAAACAAGGCTTTTCACACAAAACTTGGCCATAAGTATTCTATAGAAATTATCTCTTATTTTAATAAATTAATCCACTTATAAATTAAGTTAGATGAAGTCTTTCATTTATATTTCTACCACAAATTCTTTGCATACAAGCACTGCCTTAAATACTGGATATACACTGGTGAATGAGATGGTCATAGTCTCTCCCTTTTGTAATTTGCAAGAAATATAGTCCAGTTAAACAATAAACACTCAAATATGTAATCTAAACTGGTATACAGATTCTGAAACAGAATGCTATACTAATGAAGAAGAACAGGGTAGGGTGCTGTGGGAGCAGAAAAAAGATCTATTTAGAAATCTATTATGAAGAAATGTCATTAATTCCAGAACTAAAAACTGAGAAGGTGCCAGTCTTTTCAATAGCAGGAGAATGTTCCGGACAAAGAGAATATTATGTTACTGTGAAAATGTATATGTAAGAATGATTTTTTACCAGTTAATTTTGAGGGATAACTTTACCAATGTTTCTTTTAGAGTAAAGATGGGGCTAAAACAAGTTAATGAAAAAAAAATTCTAGTTTCATTCATCTATTTATTCACATTTGTAGTAGGCCCATTGCTTCTGGTCTCAAGAAATTTAGTGAAATTTTATGAACAGATGCTAAGTACAATGACTCTTTTTTCTCAGTTGCTGCAGTCCATACCTTTTCAAAGAAAACATTAAGCTTTTCCATATAAGAATATATTACCAGGGCACCTGGGTGGCTCAGTCAGTTAATGTCCGACTTCAGCTCAGGTCATGATCTCATGGTTCGTGGGTTTGGAGCCCTGCGTCAGACTCTGCGTTAACAGCTTGGAGCCTGGAGCCTGCTTTGGATTCATATTCTCTCTCTCTCTCTCTCTCTCTCTCTCCCTCTCTCTCTCTCTCTCAAAAATAAATAAACATTAAAAAGAATTATAGAAAAGAAACATATTACCAGATAATTAAATTAACAGGGTTGGTTACTTGAATTCTCTTGTCATTTTAACATTTTAAATAATGGTAAAAATCTATAGTAATACTTTTGTATAATACTATATACAAAAAAATAGTAATTTTGTAAAGACTTGAAAGAAAATTTTGTTTTCTAGTTAACTAGAAGAAATTTGTCCAAAGAATTGAAAAATATAAACTTGGATGATATGAGAATAGACCAACAGGAAAAACAAAGGCTAACCTTAATCTGCCCTAAAACGTTACAACAACACAATGGCAAAACAGGGGATTGTAATGACTAGAGCTAATTAGGAATAAATCATATGACCTCTGGAAAACTGATTTGCAGGCAAGTTATTTTCTTCAACATGTGATGTGCTTTTGACAGGAAAAAAAATAATATAATTTGTATTTAAGAGGTAACACGATGTCCTTACTCATAAATATAATTTTATTAATGAAATTGAGAACCACCTGAGCAGAAGAATTTATTCTTTAAACTGTCTGTCCTTGAAATACTGAATCAGTTTCAATTGCTTTAATCTATTTTGTTAAGGTGTCTCTGTAGATATATCTTTATTCTCTGTCCTAGGATCATAGATGGATATAGATATGAATAAATAAGAGTAGATAGAAAGAGACATGGAAATTGCAACCAATCCTCACACATATGTGTGTCACCCTTTGCCTGCATTTCCATTCACTGCTTGTGGATTAAAAATGAAGAATGGATGCTTTGTGTAATCTTAGCGTTTCTGCAGATTAACATCAGGTGTCATAACTAAGAAATAAGAAAGCAACAGACAATGACAGCCAATAATTACCATTTCAAACTTGGTACATATCATGCTAAACTCTTTTCATGCATTTTCCCTTTCAATCATCATGCCAACACTGAGTCATATAATATTAGTCAAAGTTATTTTCATTTCTAAGTTATAGAAATCAACTCACTAGATAATAGCTAGCATTTATTGGATACTTAATATGTGTTAGGCATTGTTCTTAATCTTAGCCGGTAATGACTCATTTATTCCTCATGAATGAATATTATTTTGAAGTAAGTACTATTCTATCTCCAAATTCTGAGAAAATGGACACAGAGCATTTAAGTAATTTGTCTGTGTTTACTCAGTCACTAGGAGTTGAATCCCAGTTCTTAAAACTAACCTTCCTGTTTGATCTGAGTTAGCATAAGCAAAGATAGGAAAATTTCATTATAAAAATATAAAGGAGTGGAAATGCAAAGCTCTTCCCAGAAAGGAAAGTAGAACTAAGAGCAAGAGAACTCTGGGTACTTTCTCTGGTGGAGTCATGTTTTATTCTTCTCACCATCTCCTAGCTGACAGTGGCTTTTGAATCAACATTGTAGAGTCCTTTCCCCATGGAGAGGCTAAATCTGTCTTGGATCAAAATCTAGATAAGAGACATGTGACCAAAGTGACCAGCGCTAGTCCAATCACTCTGGCCCAAGCTATGTTGTATGAGCCTGACTGCTGAGGGGAGATCATAAACCAGCTGTCCAAGAAGGAAGAATTATAATGCACGGGGAATATGCCACAAAATGTGTAAATTATTAATATCCCCATCTTACAGATGAAGAAACTGAGACACAGAAAAAGTAATTTGCCTGGGTTATGAGTAATGGGCAAAGCCAGAACTTAAACCATGCTGTGTTTGATGCCAAAAAATGTTTTTTAACTAACATACCTTTCTATTTTAAAATCTCCCTTAAAAAATAGAGTATGTCTCAGACAACACCACCTACATTGACATACTAATGAATTTAGTTTATTAAATGACCTGACTTGTAGGTTTACACCCAAAAATAATGTAATTTCTTCCAGCACCAACTTCAGATACTTACTACCAGATTTCTCTTCCCCTTATTTTGAGACAACCTGGATATATCCCAAAGCTTTCAGATCATTTGCAGGTATTAAAAAGTCTAATCTAATTTAAGAAGTTAATCCACTTTTATTCCCAAACCTAATGTGCAGCTGCCCCACCCTCTCTGTCCCTCCCTTTGAAACCCTCCTTTCTGAAACTAGAGTCTTCTGGGTCAGATCAGGGGTAGAAGGAATCAGGAAAAGCACCAAAAGTTTTAATCCTTAGTAGATGCTAATTATACTTCTATTGTGGCAGCAAATGCATTCTGACATCTCGGGTATATCCATGGTTGTTGGTGATTCCCTACAACACGCTTCTCTGCTGTAGGTTGGGCACTCTCATCTGATCTCTTGTAAATCCCCTTTAGCAATTATCTGGGAAATTTGTTTCTACCCTTTCAGACTGGTGTACCTGATACGTAGATATCTTTTTGGAAAAGGTTATCTTTAGATGACTCAAGCCTATTTATCTTCGGCCTTCCTTATTGTCAGTTGGAGCTCAGAAAATCTCAGGCACCACTGTCCTGTCAGCAAGTGGAAGTACATACACATAAACCCAGGGTGAATCCTCTTTCTCCTCACTAACTTTGCAGATTGCTCCAGACTGCTGACTGCCTTTTAGCTTCTCCCAAGCCTCAGTTCTCATCCCCTGCTTCCAAACTCTGGGACTACATATCACATTCTCCTAAGAAATCTGCACAAGATAAGAACAGAAGGCATTCTACAAATTGCTTCAGCTTTGCTAGCATGCATTTAGCAATTCACAATTTCTGAGTGATACTTTTTGAGACTTCCTCACTTGATTTGGAGTTGGGGTGATATATGCCACCTTGCTTTCTGCTCTTAAAGACTTCTGAAAAATATATAACAAATCTCTAGCTTTCTCTCGTAGATTTTGGGGGTGATGGTAGCTGAACCAATTGATCTCCTCTTAGCATTTATTACGTAGATATGTTTAATATCTCTCTTTAAAATGGGAGGTAATTATTAATCTGCAGTTTAGAGACTTTAATAAGAAATTTGAGGAGCGCCTGGGTGGCTTGGTCAGTTAAGCAGCCGACTCTTGGATTTCTGCTCAAGTCAAGATCTCATGGTTCATGGGATCAAGCCCCATGTTGAGCTCTGTGCTGACAGCATGGAGCCTGCTTGAGATTCTCTCTCTTCTGCCCCTCCCTGCTTGTGTTCTGTCTCTCTCAAAATAAATAAACTTAAAAAATTACTAAGAAATTTGAGGAAACAGGAAAAGTCCTCCAATAAATGCTGTTATATCATCATAAAGATAGAAAAGAATCCAGTACCTAGGAATGTCAGTCTTTCTTCCTGCAGTTAGTTCTTTTCCAATACTTACACCACTTTATCCCTAGTGGCAGAGAAGAGTCAACCCTACCCAAAAAGATTCTAAAGACAAAGCTGAATCCAATGATCTTGAGAATCTCTTATTCCTTTAATCTTAAAAGTCACATGCTCTTTGCATTCTGCAACATATACATTGTGGTGTAAAGAGTAAACGAAATCATTCTCCGGGAACTGTCATGTTTCTCCTGTGGCTGCAAGCGAATCTGACATGCTGATGCAGATTCCTGGGAACACATCCATTTGAGAAGCATAGGTTTATGAAAAAGGTAGTAGCTTGGGAGTGAAAGATACAGAAGTTAGTCTTAGCCCAGCCCATAATTAGTTATATAGCATTAGGGCAATCATGACTCTTTTGACCTGCAGTTTCTCTGTCCTCGAAGTGGCAGAATTAGAATTAATTTGAGAGCCCATTTTAGCTCTGAAATTTATTGACACCTGGATCAGCCTCTCACATGAAACCTTTTGTGCTCTGCTTAGCCATTGCTGTGGACTTGGACTTAGGGGAAACCTTGGAAACTGCTTCAACAGCAGGGATTCCTCTTCACTTTGCCAGAAAGCTTGCTAGTCAGGCCGTTTTCTTACTCTGCTACCCAACTGTTACAGGATGAGTTCCCTAGAGAGCAGAATCCTAGGCAGAGATTATAAAGCAGGATTTTATTAAGGAAGCACATTTGAGATCAACGCAGGTGGGGAAAGGAAGGCAGCAAGGTTTGACAGCAAGAGCTTCACAGCATCTGCCACACCAGTGTGTGTCTCTTCACACTTGATCTGAGCCAAAAGGCCGAGAAGTGATCCCAATGTATGTCTCTTTTTGCCCTCTTAGATTCACAAGATCGATGCTGGATTCTTCTTCCAGACACATTCCTTTACCTGACATACATTGCCCTTCATAGTCTGATACCTGCTTACCTATCTGGTTTTGTTTTCCTCCAACTTCCTGCCAATCACAGCTGTAATCCAGTTATACTAAAGTATTTGTACTTCTTCAGCTTTTCTTCTGTGTGGAATATCCTTCTCAACCTGCTTCATTACTTTTCTTCTTTAAAGACTTTGATCAGTTGTAATTTTCTTCTGGGAGGTGGTGTTTTTGTCATCACATCCCAACCACCTTTTTGGCTTCTCATTCTACATTCCCATAGTATTGTGTGCCCTTCTTTATTGTTGTGTTTGCTGTCTTGTATTTTCATGGTATATTTTCTGATGTCTTCTTCCTAGATGTAAAATATTGAGGAAACTGAATTTTTTATCTTTCTAACTCAGGCATTTAGCATAGTACATGAATATGGAAGGAATTTTTTTTAATTTAGAGAGAAATATTTTTTTGGAAACAACTAAATAATCATGAAGCTATTTGGGCATGTTAAGTAAATATCATGGTATTTAGGGGAAAAAGAAAAAAATTCAAAGATTGCTTTCCCTCTATAACAATTTAAAGACTCAATCTCTGACTTTTTACCAACCCAACTAGTTCTGAATTTGAACGCTTTTCAAATTTTATATTCATTTCAATCTGTGCCCTGAATATTCAGGCAGCCCTCCTAACTTTGGTTTGTTGAAGAACTCATAACACTTATATTTATTTTTCTCTCCTTTCGTAGAAAAAGTCTAAAATATTTAGACTACACTATTTACAAATATGCTTAAAATAAAACTAACAAGTATTTCCTACGATTCTTCCTTATGGCTATCATAGGATTTTAAACATAGCAACACAAGAGCTGGGCAAAATATTTGTGGTATATCTTTAAACCTTTGAACATAGAATTCCTTGTCCTGAAAAAAATTTTTAAATAACCCTTAGGGTGATGGGTATTAAGGAGGGCACTTGTGATGTCCACTGGGTGTTGTATGTAAGTGTTGGATCATTAAATTCTACTCCTGAAACTAATATTACACTGTATGTTAACTAACCAAAATTTAAATAAAAACTTGAAAAAGAAAGAAAATAACCCTTAATTTTCATAAATATTTCATAGGTATTTTTACCCTTTAAAAAAAAAATTGAGCAGCTCAACTGAATTTTGAGCTCAATTACAGTATCACAAACCACTGAAGATTATCCTCTAGAGCTTTCTGTAATTGAATTCAGAAGAAAGAAAATGAAATAACTTGTAGTCTTTTAAAGTAGAATGGAGGTCTGAAATCATTATGTAAATTTTCTAAAATTTTTGAGAAACTTTACTTGTTATTTCTATTTTATTGGCATAATTATACACATGTATCACATACCTTTCAAATGGCACATTGCTCCAGAGTTAGTCTTACCAGTTAACTTTGTTGCTCATACTATTTCATTATTCAAATATTGAATGCCTTTAACATGAATGTGAATCCCGTAGTTGTGCTCTAACAGCATATACCTCATTCTGTAATTCTGATTGGCAATTATGTTTAGAAGATCTATAATATCACATCTGATCACATCTTTTCATGGTATGTTTATGATTTTCTATGATACTTTATTATTTTTACTTAACCATATTTTTAATTTATATAAATATTAGTATATATTTAGTGTATTCATAAGCCAGAATATATGGAAGGATGTCCTGTGGAATGTGTGCTTCTATGCAGAGTTATGTACTTATATTTCTATCTACATTTTACTAATGTAAATGAAAGATAGAAAATAATAACTAAATGCATTTTAATGAAAACACAAAACATCTACTAAGGTTTTCTATTGTCTGAGCTTTTCAGTAATGCTTTTTTTTCCCCCACAAATGTCTAACACCAGATTAAGAGGGAATCTAAAAGCTGTATCTGCTGTGGATTCCATGTGCAGTACATCTGACATTTTCTTGGCATAAAATGCAAAAGAGCCACTTAAAATTAGTTCCTTTATTCAAACTAGCATGTGCAGTGCCAAAACTATGTTCCAGAAAGAACCTGTACACAGTCAATGCAAAGAATGAAGAAAAAAAAAGGAAAATAAGGCAAAAAATCTAGGAGTCTTTTTTCAGTGTGAGTTTTCTTTCTTATACAATGAGTTTCTATATTTTTGTATTTCTTTACTAGATAGAAACTTGAGAACTATACACATTTTCAAGTTAAATTGACTTATAATTCACTTTTTGTAGAGGTGATAAAAAGGCATTATGTATGAGTATCCAAAAATATTACTGTGCAATCACTTGAAAATAGCCAACATTGAAAATTGCTAAAAATGATGAATGGCTGACTCTGGACACAATTAGAGTCTGTGAATTCAGCCATACCATTGTTCAGATGTTTGAACATATGTTTGAAAGCCCAAAGCATATCTGTATAGAATTGTTCCCTATTGTAAAGCAATGTTCCCTTCATTTCAAGCCCATTTGTATTATTAAAAAAATATGTAATTCACATATATCAGGTTAATTTTCATTTACATCATTTGAAATGCCCTCTAATGTTTCAGTATATATTTTAAGGCATCAACAGCCTACATCAATGCTCCATAAATCTCTGGATTAGAGTGTTTTGCTTTTGCTTTTTAACTCAAAGCTAGAAACTTTGTTGGTAATTGTGACCCTTTTAGATAAACTCTATTTATTCTATTCATATACAGGTTTTCATCACATTCAATAAATATGATCACTTATATTAACTTACAAATATATTTATCAGGTCTTGTACATATCACACTGATCCCTTTTCTGTTCTGATCCATCCTTGTTCCATATCACTATTCACATTGTTTTGAAATTACATATTTGAATACTATATTCAAAATCCCTTCTAGTGAGCATATTTCCATATATCTTCAGAGACTAGTTTTGTTTTTATTTACTCTTCTAAAATTATGTGACAGTTTCAAACTTTAGAAAGTACTCCTCTCCAGTGCAAACACACTCTGTACACTCAGCACATTTCACAAAAATAATTCTTATCTACATAGTTGTGATGTAGTAAATAACAAAAGTCACCCTCGCTTTAGGGAAGAAAATAATGTCCTCCTGGCCTTGATATACCTCATTAATTGTTAACTGTGCCTCTCTATTGTCATTTCTTGTCTGTCACTATCAATTGTTACACTGATTAGACCATCTTAAGTTTAAAATGATCTTTACTGTTTCTAGAGATTTTTGCCCCTGTTATGTAGTTTATATAACTATAAACTGACCTTTATCCCACACATTTATATAAGCATGCCATACATGGGTCCAAAGACCCATGAAAGGTCTACAACCTTTCAATAAACACTCCCTCTAGACCTAGGTTTAGGTGATTTGTATGTCAATACCCTTTGGACAAATCTCTCAATCTACTTTAAGTACAAAATTTTACCAGAGCATTCACATATATCTGTAGTCATAAAATGCAGGGTTCCCAGTGAAGTTTAAATTTCAGAAAAATAGGGGCGCCTGGGTGGCTCGGTCAGTTAAGCGTCCGACTTCGGCTCAGGTCATGATCTCACGGTCCGTGAGTTCAAGCCCCGCGTCGGGCTCTGTGCTGACAGCTCAGAGCCTGGAGCCTGTTTCAGATTCTTTGTCTCCCTCTCTCTCTGCCCCTCCCCTGTTCATGCTCTGTCTCTCTCTGTCTCAAAAATAAATAAATGTTAAAAAAAAAATTTAAATTTCAGAAAAATAATAATTTTTTAGTATAATGTGTCCCAAATATTTCGTGGGACATGCTATTCTAAAAAAATGATTGGTTGCTTATCTGAAATTCAAATTTGAATGGATGTCCTGCATTTTATTTGATAAATCTGACAATAATGCAATCATTTCAAGGGGAGTATGCCTTAAAAACTTAGCTTTTAGAAATGATTTAGGTCAGGGGTCAGCAAACTTTTTCTGTAAAGGGCCAGATAGTAAATATTTTAGACTTAGTGGGCCACATAGGGTGTCTTTTATGTATTTTTTTAAACAACCTTTAAAGATATAACAAATCACTCATAGCTCACAAGTTGTATAAAAGCAGGCTGTGCACTGAATTTGGCCCAGAGGCATGCTTTGCCAACTCCTGGTTCAGGTTATCACCTCTAATTTTACCTATGAGCCTCAAATACTTTGTTAAAATCAAGAATTGGCATTTGTAGGATCTTTCCTTGATCTGCCTTATAAATTTGGATCAGCATGAGTTGTTGTTAGGGAAAATTCTGGCTCCACGTTTCTATGTTCTCACAAATCATCTAGCTAAAAATGCTTTCTGATGCTTGTCCAAATGTGAAAATCAATCTTATCCATATATTGTTTCTGAAATTCATACTTGCTCCCTGTTGGTTCAAAGTTTGCTCATCCAGTCTTCTGTTCCCCCTTCCTTTTTCCACACACACACAAAAATTGGACCTTCGCTAGTTCTGAAGAGATGTGAAAAATCTCTTTACTTAAGGTAATTGAAAAAGTACTGGATTCTAGTTCAATGGGTAACTTCAAGTAAGTCATTAAAAACTTTCCTAGACCTGAATTAAAATAAGCATTCGCCATTCATTTTATAAATGTGTGTTAGATGTTCCCTATGTACCAATATATGAGTTTATGAATGTAAACATTTTAAAGATACATATTACCTACTCAGGATCCCTTTCATTTTGCCATCCCCATTTGGCCAGCACTAGTCCGTCTTTATTCTTATCTCTTAACCTAGGATTGCTTAGATCTATATTCAAACTTAGATACCAATCTTAGGCTGACTTCACAACCTTCCCACCTTCCTTTAAACACTCTCAATAGCAGTTATCCTGTATACTTTTGATTTTGCATACATATTCTGCTTCAGGTAAGTCTTCTTCCTTACTTCCGCATTTTCCCAGGAAATGTGATTTAGGTGGAGGACAGTTACTTTGGCACACTAAGTTCAGTAACTATGTTTGAGAAACAAACAGAGGCATCAATAGACATTTTTAAACTTTTATTAGATGTATTATTATTGTTCATGTTGATTTGGGTATTGGTGTTTACCTCCGTGTCTAACCTACAAGTATAAACTCCCCTAAACTAAAGAGTAGTTCTTACTGTATTCTCAAATTTAACATAAATTTTCTATTTATTTCACTGTCTCTAAAACTCTCCAGTTTTAAATATGTACCCCTCAAAGAAGAATTGGAATCAAAACAAGCATCATGTTTTCCTAGTTATTTCTTAATACTACATTGAGCAGTAATCTATCCAAATATAGATAAGTAGATAACTTTATATGTGTGTGTGTATATATATATGTGTGTGTGTGTGTGTGTATACATATATGCCTGTGTGTTTTTAAATACATACATGAACAGATTTAAATTCTGCCCTTTTAAAAATTAGCATTTTTGGCACATTTACTTTGAAATTTTCCCAATTCTAGAAATAATTTTTCTGTGTTTTTACTAACTTTTTTCAATTCATTTTTATTGTATATCTTGTCATCCATCTTCTATACATGACTTTTTAAAATCTGAGACTATTCGTAAATTAGTGGATAGACCTGCTTGTGTGATTATGTATTTTGCATATTTTCTCTTTAGATGAGAGTATTTGAAATCATACAGTGGCAATTTTATTTTTAATATTTTTTAATTTCTTTTGGGATGTATTATTTTTGAGAAGATTAAGCAGTAGCACATCAATTTTATGTGATACATATTATAAATTACAAAATTCTATAAACATATATATACATACATAAATCAATTTAGGTTAACAAAACTTCAGGTAAGGAAGAGAGGATGGGCATTATTCACTAGGGATAAAAACAGAATCCATGAGATTGAATAATTCAGACATTCAATGATTCAGAGAAAATGTAATCTTTCCCATTGGTGATATGGGAAATGATTTTAGGTACTGCTTGAACTGACATGATGTGACATTTTTTACCCAGTGAGAATGTTGTTTTCTTATCCATGATCTTTTGATCCTTCAGGTTACCTGAAGTCTCAACTGCTGCTATATCTTTAACATGTCTACATTTGCCCATTGTTTTTTTCAAAAATAGTAAGTGCATATCTCAGATTTAGAACCTATGAGGAAGATAAAATATCAATCTAGATTTTAATCATGATTATTTTTAAATTTTTTGTTAATGTTTATTTATTTTTGATAGACAACGACAGAGCATGAGCAGGGGATGAACAGAGAGAGAGGGAGACACAGAATCTGAAGCAGGCTCTAGGCTCTGAGCTGTCAGCACAGATCCCAACATGGGGCTTGAACCCACAAACTGAGATCATGACCTGAGCTGAAGTTGGACACTTAACCAACTGAGCCACCCAGGTGCCCCAATCATTATGATTATTTTTATAGTTACTGCTATGGACTGAATTGTCTTTCCTCAAAATTCGTATGTTGAATCTCTGATACCCACTACTTCAGAGTATGACCCTATTTGGAGATCTGGCCTTTAAAGAGGTGATTAAAAGTAATGTCCTCAGATTCATCCATGTTGTCACAAATGGCAAGATTTCTTCTTTTGAAGCTGAATAATATTCCATTATATGCATAAGAGAGATGCCACATGAAAGTGATATCTTGCAGTACTTCTTATTCTCTGCCTCACTTACTTCACTTAACAAAATGCTCTCAAGTTCTATCCATGCTGTCAGCAATGGCAAGATTTCCTTCTTTCTCATGCTGAATAATATTTACTTATATGTATGTATATTTATCACATTTTCTTTATCCACTTATCTGTTAATAGACACTTAGATAATTTACATATCTTGGCTACAATGAATAATGCTGCAATAAAAATGGAAAGGAAGATATTTGAGATGGCAATTTTATTTCCTTTGGGTATAGACCCAGGAGTGGGATTACTGGATTATATGGTAGTTCTCTTTTTAATTTCTTATGGAACCACCATGCTGTTTGCCATAGTGATTAATTTATATGCCAACTAACAGTACACAAGGGTCCCCTTTTCTCTATCCCTTCACCAACACTTGTTATCTTTTCATTTTTTGATAATCATAGCCATCTGAACAGGTTTGGGGTAATACCTCATTGTGGTTTGATTTGTATATCCCTGATAATTAGTGATGTCAAGCACCTTTTCATGTACCTGTTGGACATTTGTATGTCTTCTTTGTATACCATGGTGACTTTAGTCAATAATTATTATACACTTGAAATTTACTAAAAACTAGAATCTGAAGTGTTTGCCACACACACAAAAAAAGTAGCTATTGGGAGTGATGGATATGTTAATTAGTTTGGGATAATTGTTTTACAATGTAAACATATGTCAAAACATCACATTGCACATTTTAAATATGTACAACTTTTGTCAATCATAGTTAAATAAAACTGAAAAAATAATTTAAAAAAGAGATGATTAGGTTAAAATAGTTATTGGGGGGACCTAATTCAGTCTGACTGGTGTCCTATAAAAAGGGAAACTTTAGGCACAAAAGGACACACCACCGATGTACATACACACAGACCACTTGAGGACATAGTGAGAAGGTGGCCATCTGCAAGTTAATTAGAGAGGTCTCAGAAAAAACTAAACCTACTGACATCTTGATATTGGATTTCTAGCCTCTAAAACTAAGAAAATACATTCCTATTGTTTAAACCCCTCAGTCAGTGGTATATATAATGGTAGTTCCAGTAAACTAATATAGTTTTCACCTAATTATGAAAATGTTGTTATGTCCATTTGCAATAGTAATATAAGGCTACCTTTTTAAAATAAATTTGTTCATATAAAAAAGCAAATAATTACTATAAATAAATGATAGTAGTGCTTATCAGCTGAAAATTAGGGTACAGAAAAAGTAAGTTGCAGTCTACACAATGAAAATACCAAAATTTATGGTTAGATGAGGGAAAGGGTGATTAAAGAAACAGCAGATTACAGAGTTATCAAACAGGTAGGCAATAAACTAGAATAAGGAAATAAAAGGAGAATGATTTAAGACTCATGACATTTCAGTTATGTAATACACAATGAATGATCAAGAAAAATAAAGGTTTAGAAAAGAACATGGGGTTCGGCATTAAAAACAGAGCCATAACCAGAATTTCAGGAGGTGTATTAAAAAGAAGTTGAGATAGTGGTGAATCAGAAAAGAAATAAGTAACCCTGGAGGAAGAAGAATTTAAAAAAAGATTTTTCAGGGGCACCTGGATAGGTCAGTTGGTTAAGTGTCTGACTGGCTCAGGTCACGATCTCACAGTTTGTGAGTTTGAGCCCCACGTCAGGCTCTGTGCTGACAGCTTGGAGCCTGGAGCCTACTTTGGATTCTGTCTCTGTCTCTCTGCCCCTCCCCTACTCGCTCCCTGCATCTCTCTCAAATATAAAACATAAGAAAAAAATTTAAAAAAAAGATTTTTCAGGGGTAACTAGGTGGGCCAGTTGGTTAAGACTCTGACTCTTGATTTTGGCTCATGTCATGATCTTACGGTTCCTAGGATTGAGCCCCATGTGGATCTTTATGCTGACAGCACAGAGTCTGCTTGGAATTTTCTCTCTGCCTCTCTCTCTGCCCCTCCCCTGTTCTAACTCTCAAAAATAAATTAATAAATTTTAAAAAATATAAAAGATTTTTCAAATTTAAGAATAAGAGTACTCTTCAAGGCAGAAGGGAAAGAACTAATGAGAAAAATGTTGGCAAATAAAATAGCATTTGAGGGATGTGTAGATGGCTCAGTCAACCTTAACTGTCTGACCCTTGGTTTTGACTTAGGTCATCATCTCGTGATTCCTGAGATCGATCCTCACATCACACACAGAGCCTGCTTGAGATTCTCTCCCTCCCTGTCTCTCTCTCTGCTCCTACTCTGCTCATGCACTCTCTTTTTCTCCCTCTCTTTCTCAAAATAAATAAACAAAAAGTAATGTTGGAAAAATGAGATCCTGAAGAAGCATGGAAGAAAGAACAGAATTGAAATAGCATAGAAAGCCTGGTAACAGGAAATAAAATGGAGGTAAAGAATAAATGACATTTAAGCATAGTGACTAGCATATGACTATGCATTATGTGAAGAACTGAGAATTGTATAGACAATTATGAGATATTGACTTCATGGCTACATGCAGCTGTAACAGATATTTCAGCTTAATCAGTTCTCAGGATCTGTAGGAGAGGAGGGAATCAATAAGAAAATTGAAAAAGAGGGAAAGAGAATTTTAAGAAATTGCCACTATGAGATCACATTTATTAACCTCTATTTTAAATATAACCTTGTGTTATTTGTATAGCATGTGTATTACTAGAAAAAAGTATGTAATTATAGAATGATGGAATTACTTCTAAACTGCCAAATGTGTCAATATCATTTATAATTAAAAAATTGGGGGACACCTGGGTGGCTCAGTTTGACTAAGCATCTTACTCTTGATCTCAGCTCAGGTCATGATCTCAAGTTCGTGAGATGGAACCACATGTTGGGCTCCATGCTAAGCATGCACATGGAGTGTGCTTGAGATTCTCTCTCTCTCTCTCTCTCTCTCTCTCTCTCTCTCTCTCTGTCCCTCTCTCTCTCTGTCCCTCCCTCCTCTCTCAAAATAAATCAACATTTTAAAAAAATTTTAGGGGCGCCTGGGTGGCTCAGTTGGTTGAGCGACTGACTTCGGCTCAGATCATGATCTCACAATTTGTGAGTTCAAGCTCCACGTTGGGCTCTCTGCTGACAGCTCAGAGCCTGGAGCCTGCTTCAGATTCTGTGTCTCCCTCTCTCTGTCTGCCCCTCCCCCTCTCATGCTCTGTCTCTCTCTTTCTCAGAAATAAATAGACATTAACTTTTTTTTTTATTTAAGAAATACAACCTTAGGGAGTGGCTTTTAAAGTGAACTTGATATGACAGTTATTAAGCAGAATTTAATTTTCTTGGTATTTGCATTATTCATTATTATTAGTTTATTGTTTTTAGGTAGTAAAAATATTCCCTTTATGCTGAAATGCCAGTGGGAAATATAGAAGGGACAATAAGATAGAGGAAAATGAAATGGACTAGCCATTTCCTTGCAAGAGGATATTAGTGTATATTGAGCAATCTGTTCAGACCTCCTTGTCGAATGCTTAATATGAGCAATTACAGAGCAATATACACCTAAGAGGATAGATTCCACTTGTGATGTAATGGTTGCACATTTACTCCTACCTTCCTTCCCTTTTCCTCATAATGGTGGTCACAATATAACATTTCAATTACATTAAAAATATCATTACATTAAAAGTTTATTAAATCATGTTAAAATCCCTTATTGGGAGAAACTAAATATAAATAATACAAATGTAACCCAAAATGTTATCCCACAACCATAATCATTGATTTTAGATTTCTTTTATTTTGTACTTATATCTTATACCTTTTTTGTAATTCGGTCTTGAAATTTACCCCAAGTTATCTGAAATTCAAACCTTTATTTCAATAGTCATTTAAATTTACTGTGTAATATGCCATTTCTTTTGTTCCTTCTGTTGCTAACTCTCCCAGAGAATAGCCAGGGAAGTGATATTTTAATGAATAAGAGAGGAGATTCTACAAGAGTTTGATTCCACATATTACTGTTTATTACCTCCGAAGTATAATGTGCTCTTTTAGCTGTGTAACATAAGAAAACACCTGTTTAATATTCCACAAATGGCTTTACGATAATCCAAAATACATAAATGGCTTTAAGAGTCTGCATAATGTCATAACCAATAGTGAAAGAAATCAGAAAAGTTTCCAACTATAAATGCAGTATTATGTAGTCAGCAGGTTCTTGTTGACTAATAGTGAATAAAAAAACAAAAACAAAACAAAAACAAAAAATTTCCTAAGCTAATCCCCTTTTGAAAGTCTTCTTAAACTACCATAAAATGTTGGTGATGACATGAAAATTATGACAAGTTGATCTTCAGTATCAACATCATGTGGTACCTTCAAATTATCCTAGGAAGTATCAGGGAATATGCACCTGTATGATTCACAGATTGGGTTGACTATGCAGTTGCTTCAGAAAAAACTGGGAAAGGAACTTTGTGGACTATATTTCTGCACTCAATTGCCATCATTACAAAAATGAGAATAAATGTTTAAATTTAGGTCATCATATGTTCTTGTAGTGGAATTATGAAATAGAACTGTGACTACCTGCAAATTTACCATTTCACCCCAGCTCCACATAAATTGCTTTCAGTGGCCTCAAGAAAATGCTCAAATTGAAATCCTTCAGGTCATCCTCATTTGGCTAATGTATCAACTATTTATATCAAGAAATTTTTTAATGTAATATATATTTATAAAATTAACCATGATTATAAAGATCAGAACATATTATCTGATTGTAATTAAAAACTGGAAAACACAAAGGAATAGCAAAAACATGACCAATCTTAATAAACAGACAAACTAAATTGAATATAAGTTTATAGTGAAATAGAATTATGCAAATCATTTTGGTTTCTATGGAAATAAAATATTTTTACATGATTTTTAAGCATTCCCACTGTGAATGTTTTAGAAAATGGAAACATGAACTATGAAAAGTGCTTTTAATTTTTCCCTTACATTTTATTATGAAAAATTTTACATTATAGAATAACTTAAATATTTTAATGCCTATATTATCACCGTCTAGATTCTGTTATTAGTATTTTACCATACATGCTTTATTATACATTCATTATCCGTTTGTCTACCAGCCATCAGTCCATTTTTGGTATATTTCAAAGTTGAAGATACCAGTACACTATACCCCTAAGCACTATAGCATGCATACCATTAGAGTTCAATATCTGCTTGGAGATTTTTCCTTTCTTTTGAGGAAAAAATCAGATAATAAAATACTCAAATTTTAGATGTACAATTAGATAAATTTTAAAAATGCATAGCCTTTAACAAACAGAACATTATCCCCAGAACTTATCTTGTGCTTCTTGTTCACAATGAATCCTTCCCCCAACCCTCTAGAAGCAACTGCTATTTTTATCTGTTTTCCACCATAGGTTAGTTTTACCTGTTCTTGAACTTGATATAAATGGAAATATACTTTCTATATATACCATTTTGTAAAGTTTTTTTTTTCTTCTCAGATGTGTATGAGATTCACCTGTGGTTTCTAGTGTATTGGTAGTTCATTACTTTTTATTCCTAAGTAATATTTCATTTTATCCCCCTACCCTTTGATGAACACCTTGGCTGTTCCCATTATTTTGCTATCAGAAATGAAACTAGTGTGACATTTTTGTAACTGCCTTTTGGGAAATATATATTTTTATTTCTTTGGATAAATTCACTAGAGTTGAATTCCTAAGTCATGGCATAGGTAGGCTTATGCTTAACTTTGTAAGAAATTCCCAGATCCTCTTCCGAAATGATTGCAAGTGCTTTTGTTTTTAAAATAAAATCATATACTCAAGGAACCCTGATTTGAAGCAAGAACCTTCAATATCAATAGCTAGAAATCTTAGAATAGTGAACATATTATTGCATACATTTCCATAAGAGATAAATTGTTATCTTTATCTCTTTTGATTATATATTATAGGTTATTTAGTGGTTCTTAAATTCAATATTCAAAGACATTTGTTAGAGCCTCAAATGATTTGTTTTCATATATAGCCAAATGTGATTTAATTTTTAATTTGTAAAGATAATAGTTTTGGAATTCATATAATTTACATTGGATACTAATGTATTTTAATAAAAATTCATAGTAGCAAACATTGGCATTATACCTTCAGTTTGGGATTTGTTAGATAAAGAACTGAGTACAAACTTTTCTCTTTCCTGCAAAGCACTTGTTCATTCATTTATAAATTTGCTCATCCATTCAGTAATAAATTTATAGAGTGCAGTGATTACTAATGTGTCAGGTATTATTCTATATTTATAAGGGGAAAATTTTTTAATAGTTTTTTTAATTGTTTCATTTTATTACTCAGTGGTTTTTACCATAGTCTTTTTTGTTTGTTTGTTTGTTTTGTTTTTTATTGCCTCTCTCTCACCTTTTCCATCTCCTGTTAACTGTAGTTATAATGCTTTCAATCTTAACACTTTTAGAAAAACCTCATGAAAGTCAGCAATTTCTGCATAATTCTGGAGTATCGTTTTGTGAATGAGCTACATTGTGTTAAAGGAGTCAAATGGATTCTGGGAATTAAGGGCCCTGAATAATTTTTCAGGGATTACTAGAACCTTTCCCTAGGAAACAGGTTCATTTAACACCCAGATGCCCCTACACACTCCTATATCTTCTCCTCACTCTAGCTGGTGAGTGGAGTTCGGGCCCCCAGGAACTGATTCTTAGATTTCACAGTGATGCCCTCCTCCTGACAAAGAGCATTACTACTGTCCACCTTTGTCCACCATTTGGGACCTCCTGAGTTTGCTTCATGTTGAAATCAAGCCCCTTCAGGCACTAGCTATCCATTGGCTATCTTGCTAACAAACGAGCATCCAGTCATGGATTGCTACCCTTCTCAACAGACATCCAGCACATTCTGGCACTCATTTCTGCCCTTATTGGCATTCCTTCAGATGACCTGGCAGTATCACATATATTATTCCTCCAGCATTCAGAGCTGCCTAGACTTAGAGCATACTCTCCTGGCGCCATCTAGTATCTTTCCGGTCTTTGACTGTCTTAGTATCCTGGTATCCTAAGTGGTATAATAAATTACCACAACTGGTGGCTTAAAAACAACAGAAGCATATTCTCTCACAGTTTTGGAAGACAGAAATCTAAAAGTAAGATTTTGGCAGGGCCACGCTCCCTCTGAAGACTTTTGGGAGAAACATTTTATGTCTCTTCAAGCTTCTGCTGGCTCTAGATGTTCTTTGACTTATGGCTAAATGACTCCAATCTTTGCCTCCATTTTCACATCACGGATCCTCCATGTGTCCTCTCTACTTCTGTTCTCTAAAAAGGACACTTATTATTTAAGACCAGCTCTCATCCAGCATGTTCTTATCTCAAGATCCTAGCTAAATCATCTCTGCAAAGGTTCTTTTTCAAAATAAGACCACATTTTAAGGTTCTTGGTGGGAAAATCTTTTGGTGGACCACAATTCAGCCCACTAATAAGCTCTATCAGCAATCATTTATATTACCTCTGCTGCTGCTTACAGGCCTAATGCATTTTCATATTTGAGTAAATAATATTGCCAAACTGTGAATACTTATTATCTAAAACTAGTTTTGGGTATTATTGTTGAATTAGGAAAGAACTGTTTCTTACTTCGTTTTTTTCCCCTGAGTCAAAAAACAAACCCTTTCATACAGCCTTATACTCTTTGATTTGGTGGGAGTAGTTAGAGATTAAGGAGAGAGAACATATCTTCCTTCATCTTCAGACAATATATTTTTAAGAGACCCTTCTTGGAGAACAGTCCAGGGTTGGGATTTTAAGGACCAACTTCAGTTTGGCCACCTCTTCTGAGGCTGACTGACAGTTTTACCGTATGGAAGGAAAACAACAAAGGAGAACACATGGAGGGGACCCAGTCCTCACAATGACAGTATTCTGTAAGGATTCTTGACGTTATATGGGAATGAAATGAATAAGTAGGGAATCCAAAATTGTTTGTAATTCTTGATGCACCACAAACCCTGATTATATAAATTTGATATTTATTTGTAGTAGTCTCGGCACTTCTCAGCCTTGGCACTAGTGACATTCCTTGTGGGGCTGCCCTGTACTTTGTAGGATGTTTACCAGCTGGTACTCACCGGATTATCAGTAACACCACCTCTCAGTTGTGACAACCAAAAGTGTCTCCAGACATTGCCAAATGTACCCTGGAGAAGACAATCACTCTCAGTTGAGAACCACTGGAATAACTGAACGTTATTAATACTCACTAGCAAAGTTAGATCCTTAAAAATATATGTCTGTTACTTTAAAGTTGGTGTAAAGCCATCTTTTGAGACTCCTGTTTTTTAAATTAAAAGTAGTTAAAAAACATTTTGGATTCTCTGTAACTTGGCAGGTTTTTTTTGTTGTTGTTGTTCCATTAAGTGTATGCTTTAGGTAAGTGCAACATCTATTTCACTCTTTTTGAGAATTGATAGAATTTTTTCCCACTTAATAGGGCTATTTAGGTCCCTTGTATTCCAGGTCATTAATTTTAATGGTTAAGACATTGTTATATGGCATTCTCAGGAAGTGAACGTGCATACTGATAATTCTACTCTTGTGCAGGGAAATATTATTTTCCTTGGTAAAGACAAACCACTTCTTTGAATTTAGAAACATTTAGTTTCTAAGGCTCTGTTACCATTTTATTTAAAGCCCCATTAGCCCCAACATATTGAATAATAGTTCACCATTTTTCCCCACATATGATTCATTTAGAGAAGCAGAAAAGCTCATAAAAATATCTAACAGGTATTTATAGACCTTCTGTTTCTCTCTAATACTATAGGAAGTGTTTCTAATTACTCTTACCTGGAATAAAAAGGAAACAAGCAAACAAAAAGATGATGAGACAACTGCCTGTCTTTTATTTCAGATAATATTCTGTGCTGGCTTGAATAGATAGTACTATAAAGTTACCTATTAATATATCAACACTCCTTCTTGTGGCAAAAGCTGTCCTAAAATATTGTTAATAATTTTTCAAGACACTCATAATCTGATTTAAGTCTGAATTATTGGCTTTCATCTTTCATATCCCAGGGAGCTCCAGTTTGGTGCATTCTTTTATTTTTTTAAGTTTATTTATTTATTTTGAGAGAGAGAGAGAGAGAGAGAGAGAGCACGCATGTGTGTGCACTAGTGGGGTGGGACAGAGAAGAGCGAGAGCAAGAGCGAGAGCGAGAGCGAGAGCGAGAGAGAGAGAGAGAGAGAATCCCAAGCAGACTCCAGGCTGTCAGTATAGAGCCTGACACAGAGTTCAATCTCATGAACCATGAGATCATGACCTGCCCAAAATCAAGAGTCCAACACTTAATCAACTGAGCCACCCAGGTACCCCATAGTTTGGTGAATTCTTAAGAAGATAGATAAATCTGGGCACTTTCAGTTCAGTAAGACATTAAAAAATACATTAGTAGGCCAAGAAAAAAGCCTATATGAACAAAAAATAAGCTAGACGCTCACTGGGCCACCTATTTTTTCTTAATGTGGAACCAGAAAATCAAATATGGATATTACTCTCCTTTGTGTGTCCATTCTAGTTTTTATGGTGACTAAAGTTTTGATAATTTTGAGGCAAGGGGATCCTTAAAAAAATACAAGTTTACAATACAAAATTACAAATAGTGATTTAGGAACACAATCTTGAAAGAAGCCCTTACAATGAGGCTCCCTGAAGTTTAACTTTGCCAACCACAAGGGTGTTTCCACCAGTATCCCGATATGCCCCTTTTTCCGCCTCCCTTGTATCCCATGCCCACCAGAAATTCTGAGCTATAATGGACTCTAAATCTGATGCCCATCTTCAACAGATCTCAAAGAGAGATGGGACAGAATGGCATACTATGCCACTCTTCCTTTTTGGTGTCCCTTTCTCTTACTTATCAAAAGCTAGTTTATAATACTTGCATTTTTTTTTTACTTTTTTCCCCCAATTTTCCAAAAAATTTTAAAGCAGTTTGTAGAGTTTCCATACACCTCCTAACTCTCATACACAGTCTCCCCTCTTATTAACATCTTGCATTAGCATGGCACATTTATTATAATTGATGAACTGATATTGACATATTGTTGTGAACTAAAGCTGATACTAAAGTTGATCTAAAGTTTTCATTGACATTCATTCTGTGTTGTAAAATTCTTTGGGTTTTGGCAAATGCATTATGTCATATATTCACCATTAGCATATCATATGGAATGATTTTACCACCCTAAAAATCTCTTGTGCTCTTCCTATTCATATCTTCTTCTTTCTCCTTTAATCAGTGGCAGCCACTGTTTTTTGTTTGTTTTACTGTCTTTATAGTTTCTTTCTTTACTATACTTTCACATAGTTGGAATCATATGGTATATAGCCTTTTCAGACTGAGTGCTCTCAGTTAGTAATATGCATTTAAGTTTCCTCCATGTCTTTCTATTGCTTGATAGCTCATTTTTTCATGACTGAAGGATATTCCACTGTGTGTATATACAGTTTGTTTACCCATTCACTTACTGAGAGGCATTATGATTGTTTTTAATTTGGGCAGTTAAGAAGAACCTGCAATAAACATTCACGTACAGGTTTTTGTGGATGCAAGTTTTTAACTCCTGTGGGGAAATACTCTCCTGTGGGGAGAGTACAATTGCTGAATCATATGGTAAGACTATGTTTATAAGAAGCTATCAAACTATCTTCCAAAGTGTCAGTACCATTTTTTTATTCCTGCCAACAATGAATGAAAGTTCCACATTCATACTAACATTTGAAATTATGAATTTTTTTTTAATTTTGGCTAATCTAATAGGCATGTGTAGTATTTCATGCTTGTTTTAATTTGCAATTCCCTAATTACATATATGTGAGCATGTTTTCAAATGCTTATTTATTGTTGTATATATTTTTTGATGAGGTATCTGTTCAGATCTTTTGCCCCTTTTATAATTGGGTTGCTTGTTTTCTTATTGTTGACTTTTGAGAGTACTTTGTATATTTTGGCTACAAGTCCTTTATCAAATATGTGTTTTACAAGCATTTTCCCCTAATCTACAGCTTGTCTTTTCATTTTCTTAGTAGTACCATTTATAGAGCATAAGTTTTTAAGTTTAATGAAGTCAAATTTACCTATATTTTATTTCACGGATTGTAGTTTTGGTGTTATATCTAAAACTCATCACCAAACCCAATTTCACTTAAATTTTCTCTTATCTTGTAGAAGTTTTAAAGCTTTGTGTTTTACATTTAGGTCTGTGAGACATTTTGGCTTAATTTTCATGTAAGGCATAGATCTGTCCATAGGTCAGTCTAAAACAAAGTACCATGGGCAGGGTGCCCTAAACATCAGGAGTTTATTTTCTTAACTTTGGAGGTTGGAAAGTCTAAGATCAAGGTTCTGGCAGGATTCAGTTACTGGTGAAAGCTCTTTTCCTGAACTGTAATTTCTGTCTTCTCACTATGCCCTCACATGGCAGAGAGTGATTTCTTCTTATAAGGCCACAGACCTATCAGATTAAGACCACTCTTATGACCTTATTTAACTGTAATTACTTACTAAAGGCAGGCTCTGTCTCCAAATATAACCACATTTGTGGTAGGGCTTCAACATATAAATTTGGGGAGGAAACATTTCATGAGTGTTTATGTCATGGTTAGCATCACTACATGTGGATACAAAATTGTTGTAGCAGAATTGGTTAAGAAAAATATCTCTCCCTACTGAGCTGCCTTTCCATTTTTTGTCAAAAACAATTGATTAAATTTGTGTGGGTGTACTTCTGACTCTGTTATGTTCTACTGATCAATTTGTCTATTCTTTCACTAAGAGCACACTGCATTCATTACTTAATTATCTATAGTAAGTCTTAGTGTTCAATCCTCTATTTTTGTTATTCTTTATTATTGTATTGGTTATCCCAGGTCTTTTGCCCTTTTGTATGAACTTTAGAATCAGTTTGTTGATATCCACAAAATAATTCACTGGGATTTTGATTGGAATTTATTGTATCTATAATTTAAGTTGGGAAGAATTTGCATCTACCAATCCATAAACATGGAATATCTCCCCATTTGCTTAGATCTTTGATTTCTTCCATGAGGGTTTTACAGTTTTCCTCTTACGGATCTAGTACATTTTTTTGTTAGATTTACACATAAGTATTTACCGCTCCTTTTTTGGTACTAATATAAATGATTTTTTAATTTAAAATTCCAGTTGCTTATTACTGGTATATATCAGAAAGCAGCTGACTTTTGAATACTAATCTTGTATCCTGCAACCTTGCTATAATCACTTATTAGTTCCGGGAGTTTTTGTTGTCAGTGGTCATTCTTTGTGATTTTCTATGGAGGTACTTGCAAACAATGTCATTTACAAACAAAGACACTTTAATTTTTTCCACCTCAATCTGGATACCTTCTATTTTCTTTTCTTGTCTTATTGCATGAGTTAGGATTTCCAGTATGTTGTTAAACAGGAACAATGAGAGGAGATATCCTTGCCTTTCTAATCTTAGGAAGAAAGCATCTAATTTTGTATCATTAAGTATAATTTTAACTATAGATTTTTGTAGATGCTCTTTATCAAACTGGAGAATTTTCCTTCTATTTTCAAATAATACAACACTGATTCCCAGATGGTGCAGGTATCTTATAACAAAGCATGCCCAATTTCTCTCTTCCACCTCTGATAACATTGCTATAATTTACTTTACTTATCCATAAGGCATAATCATGGAATACATTGTTTTGCTATTATTGTATTGAGTAAACAGTTATCTATTCAATTGATTAAGTTTAAAAAGTTTAAAAAAAGAATAAAAAGAATAGTTTATTTTGTCTTCATTTATTCCCTTTCTACTTTCCTTTATGTAAGTACAAGTTTCTGACCTATATTATTTTCCTTTTCTTAAAGAACTTCTTTCAACTTTTCTTGCAAGGCAAGACTACTAATGACATATTTCCTCAATTTTTTTTTTTTTTTTGCCTGAAAAGCTCTTTATTTTCCATTCACTTTTGAAGGATAATTTTTCTGGATATAGAACTTCTAGTTTGGCGTGTTGGTTTTTTCCCCCAACATTTCCCCCACTCTCTTCTTCTTTGTATTGTTTCTGAAGAGAGGTCCAATGTAATTTTTTTTTCCTTATTTCTCTACAGGTAAGGCTTTCTGTCCTTCCCTGCTTCCCAGCATCTTTAAAAAAATTTTCCTTTGTCTTTGATTTTCTGCAGTGTGAATATGATATACTTAGATATGAATACTTACATTTACCCTGCTTGGTGTTTTTTGAGCTTTGTGGATAAGTGGTTCAGATTCTCTCATCAATTTTAGAAAGTTCTCATCATTACAACCTCAAATATTTCTTCTTTTTTTCCCTCTATTTCTTTCTGGTATTCTCAGTATGCCTACATTACACCTTTTGGGTTTATTTGAATAAGTTGGTAATATTAATGTAGAGGAGACTTAACATAGAAAACAAAATTAGCTCTTTTTTCTCTTAAATTGTAAGGGAATTTTGATATATAAAAAGTTTATTGATTTTTTTTTCTTAGAGTAACAATTTAACAATTGAGGATTGGAGATCTTGAATATAACCCTCCACTAAGTGAACTATGGACATGAACATACTATAAAATCAATGGATATAAACATGTTTCAATATAAAATATGAAAATTATTACCTCTGTAGTAATTCAAGAGTGAATTTTCCTTTATGCAATAAAATATGCATAAACATCAGGTAATACATAAAGTAAAACCTAGAGATAGGATAAATTTTATTCACATTAATGTACTGATTTTAAACAGTTAAGTCTCAATTTATTGTGTTTTTTTTCCCCATTAGAATGGTTTTTGAGGGAGTCACTTGAATGGCTTTAAGGGAGGTAAGCTGATGCCTTCTTCCCTTTTAAGGTAGTTGAACTTTCATTACATTCAGGTTTTTAGGCCCATAATAAATGTTGCAAGTGATAACAGTAGTTCTTCTGTTAGGTAGGTAGGAGTTAGAGAATTTTAGTGTGAATTCTGATCCAGAATTTTAAAGTCCACCTGTTCAAATTGGTCACAACTAAAGTTCAGGAATAGTGCTAAAGCAGTATTTTTCATTCTTCTTTGCCACATTTGGTTTCTTACTGATAGCCATCTATATCTGATTGATGTAACACTTTAAAATCTAGTAAAATAATTACTATAATATTATATAGCTTTTTGTTTTAAATGCCTCTCTTGCTATAGAAGGTACAGGATAGGTTTCTTGGAATGTGGTAGCCTGAAGGAGACCTGCTACATCTCCACCTTTAAATCTGCCGTTACTGCAGCTGATAGACAGTGGGCTTCAAGTGATTTCTTGAGAACTGTGAAGGTTCTTTTTTTTCTTTTTTTTTTTTTTTTTTTATTTATTTTTTTGGGACAGAGAGAGACAGAGCATGAACGGGGGAGGGGCAGAGAGAGAGGGAGACACAGAATCGGAAACAGGCTCCAGGCTCCGAGCCATCAGCCCAGAGCCTGACGCGGGGCTCGAACTCACGGACCGCGAGATCGTGACCTGGCTGAAGTCGGACGCTTAACCGACTGCGCCACCCAGGCGCCCCGAGAACTGTGAAGGTTCTAACGATGAAAATCAGGGTGGAGGAGGCTAGATACCAGCATGGAGAGCCCTGAGTCAAAGACTCTGAGCCATGAAAATATATAGTTCAGCAAGGAACTGTTCACTCCCATGGGAAGGGACCACCTAGGCACTGTGTTAGTGTACCTGTTTCCCTGGCCTCAGAGGCTGCAAGGATGCTCAACTCTAAGCAGTTACCAAGGTACAGAAAAAGTAGTGACACCAAGGAGGGAGAGTCGGTTGGTCTTCAGGCAGTGATAATCTGCCTACTGGTATATGGCCACAGGGTTAGAGTAGTGAAGTAGAAATTAGAAACAATTTTAATAAAACCCAGGAAAGGGAGAAGGGGAAGGAAGGAGAGAAGTAAAAGCATTTTAAAAGTCTCTTCTTATGGATTTGTGATATTCAGGGCTTGAAAGCAATATTTTTATGAGAAAGGATGCAGTTTTTGTTAGGAAGAGTTTTCATATAGCAACATAGAAGTATGTGTCAGATTAAAAGGTCAGGGAAAATGAAAAAAATGAAATGGAAAATTAAAATAGAATTTATAAATTACCAACAGGAAAGTGTAAATGACTAGCAATAAAGTCAGCAAAAAAAAAAAAAAAAAAAAAGAGAGAAACGTATTTAAAGAAATAGTGTAAAATAAGTGACGGAGCACAATAGAAGAAATAAAAAGTAAAAATTTAGTTTCATTCTTCTGCGTGTTGCTGCCCAGTTTTCCCAGCACCATTTAGTTAAGAGACTGTCTTTTTTCCTTTGGATATTCTTTCCTGCTTTGTTGAAGATTAGTTGACCATATAGTTGCAGGTCCATTTCTTGGTTTTCTATTCTGTTCCATTGATCTATGTGTCTGTTTTTGTGCTAGTACTATATGGTCTTGATGACACAGCTTTGTAACACAGTTTGAAGTCTGGAATTGTGATGCCTCCAGCTTTGATTTTCTTTTTCAGGATTCCTTTGGCTATTTGGGATCTTTTCTAGTTCCATACAAATTTTAGAATTGTTTGTTCTAGCTCTGTGAAGAATGCTGGTGTTATTTTGATAGGGATTGCTTTGAATGTATAGATTGCTTTGGGTAATACAGACATTTTAACAATATTTGTTCTTCCAACCCATGAGCGTGGAATGTTTTTCCGTTTGTGTCTTTTTCAATTTCTTTCATAGGCTGTATATAGTTTACAGTATACAGATCTTTTTTTTTTTTTTTAATTTTTTTTTTCAACGTTTTTTATTTATTTTTGGGACAGAGAGAGACAGAGCATGAACGGGGGAGGGGCAGAGAGAGAGGGAGACACAGAATCGGAAACAGGCTCCAGGCTCCGAGCCATCAGCCCAGAGCCTGACGCGGGGCTCGAACTCACGGACCGCGAGATCGTGACCTGGCTGAAGTCGGACGCTTAACCGACTGCGCCACCCAGGCGCCCCTACAGTATACAGATCTTTTACCTCTTTGGTTAGGTTTATTCTTAGGTATCTTATGATTTTTGGTACAAGTATAAATGGGATCAATTCCCTGATAACTCTTTCTGCTGCTTCATTATTTGTGTATAGAAATGCAATCGATTTCTGTGCATTGATTTTATATCCTGAGACTTTGCTGAATTCATGTATCAGTTCTAGCAGTTTTTTGGTGCAGTCTTTCAGGTTTTCCATGTAGAGTATCATGTTGTCTATGAAGAGTGAAAGTTTGACTTCTTCCTTGCCAATTCATATGTGTTTTATTTTGTTGTTGTTGTTGTTGTTGTCATCGTTGTTGAATTGCTAAGACTAGGACTTCCAGTACTGTATTGAACAGCAGCAGTGAGAGTGGACATCCCTGTTGTGTTCTTGACCTTAGAGGGAAAGCTCTCAGGTTCTTCCCTTTAAGGATGATATTAGCTGTGGGTCTTTTGTATATGGTCTTTATGATGTTGAGGTATGTCCCTTCTGTCCCTACTTTCTTCAGGCTTTTTATCAAAAAGGATGCTATATTTTGTCAAATTCTTTTTCTGCATCTATTGAAAGGAATATGGTTCTTATCCTTTCTTTTATTAATGTGGTGTGTCACATTGATTGATATGTGAATATTGAGCCAGCCCTGCAGCCCAGGAATAAATCCCACTTAATTATGGTGAATAATTCTTTTAATGTACAGTTGATTTCAGTTTGCTTGTTGAGAAATTTTGCATCCAGGTTCATCAGGCATATTGGCCTGTTATTCTCCTTTTTAATGGGGTCTTTCTCTGGTTTGGGAGTCAAGGTATTGCTGGCTTCATAGAATGAGTTTGGAAGCTTTCTTTCCATTTCTGTTTTTTTGGAACAGTTTGAGAAAAAGGCAACCTATTGAATGGAAGATGATATTTGCAAATGACATATCTAATTCAGGGTTAGTATCCAAAATCTGTAAAGAACTTATCAAACTCAATACCCCAAAACCAAATAATCCACTAAAGAAATGGGCAAAAGACATGAATAGACACTTTCCCAAAGAAGACATCCAGATGGCTGACAGACACATGAAAAGATGCTCAGCATCACTCATCAGGAAAATACAGATCAAAATCACCATGAAATACCACCTCACATCTGTGAGAATGGCTAAAATTAAAAACTCAGGAAACAACAGATGTTAGTGAGGATGCAGAGAAAGGGGAACACTTTTGCACTATTGATGGGAAAGCAAACTGGTACAGCCACTCTGGAAAACAGTATGGATTTTTTTTTTAATTAAAAAAAGAACTACCCTACAACCTAGCACTTGCACTTCTAGGTATTTATCCAAAAGATAGAGTAAAGGGGCACATGGACCCCAATGTTTATAGCAGTGCTATCAACAATAGCTAAATTATGGAAAGAGCCCAGATGTCCACCGGCTGATGGATGGATAAAGAAGATGTGGTAACAATGTATACAATGGAATATTACTCAGCATTCAAAAAGAATGAAATCTTGGGGTGCGTGGGTGGCTCTGTTGGCTAAGCATCTGACTCTTGATTTCAGCTGAGTTTGTGATCTCATGGTTCATGAGCTCAAGCCCCACATTGGGCTCTGTGCTGACACCATAGAGCCTGCTGGGGATTCTCTGCTTCTCTTTCTCTCTCTCCAAAAAATAAATAAATAAACATTTTAAAAACTAAAAAAAAAAGAATGAAATCTTGCTATTTGCAACAATGTGGATGGAACTAGAGTGTATTCTAAGTGAAGTAAGCCAGTCAGAGAAAGACAAATATCATATATGATTTCACTCATATGTGGAATTTAAGAAACACAACAGATGAACAGAAGGGAACAGAAGGAAAAAAAAGCTGAAAACAGAGAGGGAGGCAAACAATAAGAGACTCTTAAATACAGAGAACAAACTGATGAGTGGGGGGATGGGCTAAATGGGTGATGGGCATTAAGGAGGGTACTTGTTGGGATGAGCACTGGGTATTATATGTAAATGATAAATCACTAGGTTCTACTCCTGAAACCAATACTACACCGTATGTTAACTAACTTGAATTTAAATAAACAAAATGTTTTAATTAAAAATTTTAAGTCATTATGGTAAATGTGTATGAAGTGGCTTTTCTCATTATGAGTCAGTGCCCAGTCATAAGACTTTTTAAATTTTTATAAGAAGTAAAAGTTAAAAAATAAAGTTGGGGCAAAGAAATACCTGGCAGACATGGAAAATTGAAAGTTAGAAGGATAAAATCAATGCTAGACAAGATGGGATTTAGTTAAAACTTCTAAATAGGTTAAAGAGTGATTCTATGTCATGATAAGAGATGCAATGTATTTTTATAATGTGACCATATAAGCCTCTAGGCACAAAAAAATAATTAACAGCTAACTATATACACATAAATCTTTAGAAATTCAAGGAAATCATTTTCTGACAATATGATAAGCTGGATACTTTGACTTACTCTCTCATAGAAAATGAGAACAATGGAGAAAATAATAGAAAATATTTCTTAACATTTTGATGACTAAGAAAGAAATGCACGGAAACCAAAAGCTAAGTTAATTTGAGAATGAAAAGAGACAAGCAGGGGCACCCGGGTGGCTCAGTGGGTTAAGCTGTTAAGCGTCTGACTTCAGCTCAGTCATGATCTCAAGGTTTGTGGGTTTGAGCCCTGCATCGGGCTCTAGGCTGATAGCTCAAAGCCTGGAGCCTGCTTCGGAATATGTGTCTTCATCTGTCTCTGCCCCTCTCCTACTCACGCTCTCTCTCTCTCTCTCTCTCTCTCTCTCTCAAAAATAGAAAAAAATCTTTTTAGGGGCTCTTGGGTGGCTCAGTTTGTTGGGCAACCGACTTCAGCTCAGGTCATGATCTCACGGCTTGTAAGTTCGAGCCCTGTGTCAGGCCCTGTGCTGACAGCTCAGAGCCTGGAGCCTGCTTCGGATTCTGTGTCTCCCTCTCTCTCTGCGCCTCCCCTGCTCATGCTGTCTCTCCTGTCTCAAAAATACATAAACATTAAAAAAAAATTTTTAACTCTTTTTAAAAAGAGATAAGCAGAGCACTAAAATGCCTTTCATCTTGCTAAAATTTGTTCAAACAGTGAACCTGAGTTTCCCAGATTGGTAGGAAATATGCATGGAGACAGGAAACAAAGCTCAGGACATACTTCTAATGGAGAGTCACATAGGAGATGTCCTCATCTACAGATAAACCTGGAATCCCAAAGCTACACCCTGAATGAACTAGAAATCCTGTCTCACACACACACACACACACACACACACACACACACACACACACAGAGTCTCATATAAGAACGAACAAAATTCCCTCTCTCAAAATTTAGTTCAAGATGGATGAGAAAACAAAATATGTCATCAAAATTCATAACCATCTGCTAGTCTTTATAGGTTTTTAGCTTAAATTCACACCACCTAGATGGTCTGGAAAAAGTCTCAAGCCAAGGATTTTTGTTAAATCTCTGCAGGTTGGTAATGCCCTGAGTCCCTGGTGGAAATAAATGTATATTACCTTTGAACATACTTTTCAAAAAGAATAACAACAGCAAACCCTTAAAACTTACAAAGAAACAATACCAATAGTGAAGACAAGCAGAAACCACAAAAGATACAAATGTATCTTTATGACCTAATATACTGGTTTGAATTATCAAACACATAAAAAAATATATATATGGGTCATTATGTTTAAAAATAAGAAAAAAAATGGACTGACAAAAATGAGTAAGAACCAAGAGATCATTTAAGTGAACAATTAAAATTGAAAAATAACAAAAGGTATTTTAGCTAATGTATTTATACACACACACACACACACACACACACACATATAGTCACATTATGGTTATGTGTAGGCTTATCATAGTGAAATCACAGAATAGTGCAAACAAATACCCGATCGTAAGTTCAACAAAATCAAAATTACATACCAGTGAACAAAAATTAGAAGATAGTTTAATTTTCAAAAGGAAAAATGGACATCAATGCATACATTATTATTTTAAGTGAGTGCTAAATTTGAGAATAAAATTATTTGAAAGAGAAAAAAATTGCCACAAACAGATCTTTACTAAAGGAAAAGGCAGAAGAAAGAGTTCAGGTGGCTAATCTTATGTGCAAGAAAGAATGATGCTTAAAGAAAACAGTAAATATGTGAATCATTCTAAGCAAATACTGGCTTGATAGAATTAACAAAAATTTCTGGTGAGATTAGAGAAAAGTAAAAGGTAGAATTGAAACATATCAAAATGGAATATTCTTTTTAAATGAGAGCCAAAATCTTTTAAGGTCTTTGTATTGTTCTTTTTAAAAAAAAAAAATTTAATATTTATTTTTGAGAGAGAAAGAGAGTATAAGTGGGTGAGGGCAGATAGAGAGGGAGACACAGAATCGGAAGCAGGCTCCAGGCTCTGAGCTGTCAGCACAGAACCCGATGCAGGGCTCAAACTCACAGACCAAGAGATCATGATCTGAGTAGAAGTTGGATGCTTAACCAACTGAGGTGCCCCTGTATTGTTCTTGATGACTGAGGTATGCAAACCGAAAATCACAAATAGAATAGTATAATTCAGGGTATAATTTCCAAACTCTGGTAGAAATTTAAAGTCTCTGTTATCAAATAAATACAATTATACCGTGACCTTTTAACTTACAGTTTTCAGTATTTCATAGAACAAGCAGACAAAAAAACAAGATGCAGAAAACTAGCATATTAACAATTCAGATACATTGGAAATACATAGAACACTGACCTACACTAGTGTAGAACACACATAACTTCTAATCACAAGGAATATTCAAAATAATTGAACAAAAAGAAAACCTGAGATGATACAGTTCATATGCACTGAGTAAAATGTAATTACGTTAAAAATCAATATCCCAAAAGTAACTGTCATAAAGTATTTTGGAACAATTAATACAGTTCTAATAAAAAAGAAAAAAAAACAATAGAAGTTACAAAGTATTTATAGTTCAAGAAAATTTCTACATACAGAAACTTGTTTGATGCAAATAAAGCAGTAACTACAGGAAAACTTACAGCCTTAAATGCTTATAAAAGTAAAGATGAACCTTAAAATTAGTGAACCAAGCATTCTACTTAAGAAGGTAGAAAAATCGAACAAACTTAGATAAATTAAAAGGTAATAATAAAGATAAAAATAGTCAAGACATTTTGAAGATAAAAAGTAAAGTATGTGTGTTGGATGAGAGGGCTCTACATGCGAAGCGAAGGTTTATTGTGAATTTACAGTAACTATTTTATATAAGGGAAATAATTAAATAAATAGCAATATTTCCATGTTGATGAATTGGAATTCTGTATTGTAAGTAAGTCAGCTCTGCCCCAGTTCATCTGTTCCTTCAATTTAATTCCAATAAAAATTACTCAATTTTATTTTGTAAAGCTTGACATCTTGATTTCAAAAATATATACAAAAGAAAAAAAATTATTTGAAAGTGCCAAAACACATTTAAAGAAGTAAAACAAAGTGAGATTTGCTTTCCCAGTAATGAAGAATTGTAAATCTGTAGTAATTAAGACAATATGGCATTGAAACATGGATTGAAAGAAAGGGACAGATAGAACAGACTGCATGTTCTGCAAATAGACCCACACAGATAAACATGAGTTTATTGCATAATTGTCACTGAAAATTGATGGGGAAAGGATCAACTGCCCAACAGATTGTGCAAGGACAATTAGTTATTCATATGGAAGAAAGTAAACTTCTATCTCTCCATCATTGCTATATACAAAAATCAATGCCAAATGAATTAGCGACAAATGTAAGAGGTGGGGGGGCAGGAATCATTGTAACAGTATTTAAGAAGATTTCTCCATGATCTGGGATAGGGAAGGATTTCTTCAACAAGACACAAAAGATGCTTTAAAATAAAAGATAAGCAAATGTGAAAAAATAAAGAACTATTCATCAAAAAGCACAATGAAGAAAGTGGAAAGACAAACCAAAAATGGAAAAAGATGCATGTAAAGGATATATGCAAAAGATACATACAAAGGATTACTATGCAGAATATTTTTTAATGCCTATACATCAATAAGAAAAAAGCAAAACAACTTACAGAAAGGTAGACAAAACACGCAGTCAGTTCTCAGGAGTAGAAATTAATGGCTAGTAAATGTTTGAAAGTATGTTTATTATTAATTGGGGAAATGCAAAATAAAGCAATGAGAGATTGTATTTACTCACTTTCTTCAAACACCATGGCACCTTGCACACTTCTACCTGGCAACATCATAGGTTCTATGTAAATATATAAATGTATAATTCATGTATTTCTTGGACACAAACTCTTACTTGAAGACAAGATTCTTCTCCAGCCTAATTTGACTTGTGTTCCCTTCTCCTATAATCCTGTCTGAACACATCCTTGGAAATCTCTCTACAGAAAGTAAGGAAATTGCAGTGGGAGCCAGAAGACCTGAATTTCAGTCTGTTCTCTTCCATGAATAAATAAGAGGGGTTTTACTTAAGTGCCTTAAGACCTTTGGTTTTAAAGCTCGTTTATGAATTGAGAAGAGGTAGGTCTTACCTTAGAGGTTTCCAATTGGCAGCACATGAAGTCCAAAGGTGAGTTTTGTTAGGCTTGTACCATATCTTTGAAATTTTAGATTTTTATCATTTGTTTAAATAAATGTTTATTCATTTTTGAGAGAGAGAGTGTGAGCAGGGGAGGGGCATAGAGAGAGGGGGACAAAGGATCCAAAGCAGCCCCTCCACTGATAGCAATGAACCCAAGACAGGGGCTCATGAACCGTGAGACCATGATCTGAGTTGAAGTTGGGCGCTCAACCAACTGAGCCACCAGGTGCCCCAGACTTTTAAATATCAATACATGGAGACTGCACATTCTGAGGCTTCACAAGTCTCCCTCATCCCATAGTATTCTAGTTTTGCCTGCCATTGAAGACATATGACTTTGTGACCTCTGTTAGATAATACCTAAATTTACTTTCTGAAGCTTAAAAAATGTACATAGCATGCCCATATCCAAAAACCTACTTACTTAAAATAGATAGGCAAATTAACATGTGCAATTCATGGATGAATGTTTTACTGGTGATGGTTTTAGTTTCATACCACCTTAATATGCAGGGTCTATTTGTATCCAGTGCCTTCCCGGTGTATTCATCCAGCACAGCCTGCTTACCACCTCCTCAGCATTGACGCTTTAATAATGTATATCCACTATCCTGTGAGATTTACCAGGATAGAGTATATGTCCTTGATTCTCTTTCTAATTTCCCATTATTTTTGAGGTACATAGGCAGCAGTATATTAGTAGAATATGAAATTGTGTGGATGAATGAAGCAAAATGATTTAACTCAAATATAGTGTATCTAGCACAGGGGTCTGCAAACTTTTATGTCAAGGGCCAGAAAGTAAATTTTTATTTTGTGTGTCATACAGTCTCTGTCATAACTACTCAGGTCTGCTGTTGTAGTGTATATCATTTAGGGTTCTTCAGAGAAACTCTCTCTCTTATATGTTTGTGTGTGTGTGTGTGTGTGTGTGTGTGTGTGTGTGTGTATAAACTATGTGCATACTACATACATATATGTATGTATATATATGTCTACATACACATATATTTGTGTGTGTGTATGATTTATTTTAAGGAATTGTGTCACAGTTGTGGGGGTTGGCAGGTCTGAAATCACATAGAACAAGTCAGTAGGCTGGAAACTCAAGCAGGAGTTAATATTGCAGTCTTGAATCTGATTTGTAAGGAAAGCTGTTAGGCTGAAAACTCAGAAGTTGATACTGTAGTCTTGAGGCAGAATTTCTTATTCTTCAGGAAACCTCAGTATTGCCCTAAGGTCTTCAACTTATGGGATGAGGCCCACCCACATTATTGAGGTTAAATCTCCTTTACTTAAAATCAAGTGATTGTAGATGTTAATCATATCTACAAAATACCTAGATTAATTTTTGATTAAATAACTGAATATCTAGCAAAGTTAACGCATGAAACTAACCATTACACAGTGCTAAAGGAACCATAGACAAATATAAACAAATAGATATATAGACATTACTGTGTTTCAATAAAACTTTATTTAGTTTGAATTTCATATATTTTTATGTGTCACAAATTATAATTATTCTTTTGATTTTTCCCCCAAACACCTCAAAATATAAAACATTTTTACCTCACAGGTGGATCATACAAAGCCAGGTGGTGGGCCAAATTTTTTCTGCATGAGTTATCTATATTCATTATAAATATATTAATTTACATATATATTTACACATACACACACATATACAAAGAACTTTAAAATTGCTGTTAATGACAACTGTTCTCAAAACAGAACTTAAATGTAACTCAAATTATTACAATTCTGAGAGTGGGAAAATGTTAAGGAATATAGTAAAAATTCAGTTTCTGGAGTCATTTAACAATATCAAAGATTATTACCATCCCAGTACTATTTATGTGGAGTGTTCTCTGAAGAAAGAAGAATGGTCAAGAAATATCTGTGAAAGTCTTTATAGGTCTCTAATCCCACAAAACAGTAGTCAAATGATTATGAAATATGTTGATAAAAGACAGTAAAACCTGACTTTCCCTAATGTATTAATATCCCTTTTCCATACTAACTAATGTTCAATTCCATCTCCTCAACATGTATACACACACACACACACACACACACACACAAACACTTCATTTATTCTGTACTATGTACATTTACTATGTACTTACAACATGTTAGGCCTTTCACTAGATATAGGATACAAAGAATTGATCAATTCAAGTCATGTTTCTTTAATAGTTCACAGGGTTAGGCAAGAAAAAATTGTTAGGTATCCACCATTTGTCAGCCATTTTAGATAAGTCATCTGATTTAATCCCTAAAACAGCTCAATGTGGGGTTGCCAAATAAAAGACCATTAAATTTGGATTTCACATGAACACCAAGTCTTTTTTATAGTGTAATATGCCTCATGCAATATTTGGGACATACTTATACTGAAAATGATTGGGACACATTTATGCTAAAAATTATCTGAAATTCATAGTCTTATTTATTTGCTAAATCTTTCACCTCTAGCTCAATGAGATGTAGGAATATTATATTCAGTTTATATCAGAGTAAAGTGATGCTCAGGAGGATTGATTTAGTTATTCACGTTCATATATCTGGAATTCCCTGTAAATTCCCCTCAAGCTAAAACTAGATGTGGAAACAATATAAAGAAATGGATTCACCGCATAGACAAATTGAGAAGGCAAAAAGAGTGAAATTAATTCCATCTGTATAATTTCATATGGTCAAATATTTTGATGGCCTGAAAAGTGAGTAAAATGTAAATAAAATAAATGTATAAGTATATAAAAATTTGAGCTACTTAATTATTTCAACCTTAAAAAATAATGTAACCTTTAGAAGATTCTCTTTGCACTTACATCTCAACTCATGACTCTGTGTGTTACAACAATATTTCCAATAGGTAATCACATTTGCTTGTTCTTTTCAGAATTGGCAAATATTTATTAAGATGCTAATTCTAGCTGGGGCACCTGGGTGGTTGAGTTTGTTAAGTGTGCGACCCTTGATTTTGGCTCAGGTATGATGGCAGAGTCCTGAGATCAAGTCCCCCATGGAGCTTGTGTGTTAGGCATGGAGCCTGCCTAGGATTCTGTCTCTTCCTCTCTCTCTGCCCCTCCCGTGCTCACACTCACTTGCATGCTCTTTGTCTCAAAAAGAAAAAAAAAAAGTTTCTAATTCTAGTTCTTATCAACATAAGAAAGTCCAAATCTTGTTATATCATTTGTGAAGAAATAAATTCTATATTGAACACAGATCAAGTGAAATATAGGAATAAAATTACCTAGAACTTTGTCTTATAAGGAGTTGATGGTAGATCAAAAGAAGAAAACCATGTAATTTTACCAAGGAGCTAAAAGAATTAGTTCACATATACACTTAATTCATAAGACAAGAGTATTTGTTGTTTTCTAGTTTCTCTTTTTTAGATGAAAAAGTAATTGTAGCTAAAAATCTGAATTCTGATTATATGTATTATGTAATTATTTTTTAACTTTAATCAAAGTCTGTTGTGTAGGTAGAAAAGATTCTTTATTTCCCCAAATTATACATCTGGACACTAATATAAACCTCTGCTATAACTGCAATAAAACTTTGATTCTTAATCATTGAATCTTTTGCTAACTGGCTAAATACAAACCAATTAAGTTTGTATTCCAACTTTTTTTTTTACATATAGACATGAAATCTCACCAGTAACTACAAAGTTTTCCTTTGTAGGAAAACTACAAAGATTTTCCTTGTATGGTTATAGCACAATGTAATTTTAGCACAGTGGCTTAAGAATTAAGTTGTTTTATTTTCTTTATATTGCTTGAGACATCTTCAGAAGATTTAAAAAGGATGAAAATGAGAACGTGATTCTTCACTGTAGGATTCCTTGGTACCACAGATGAGTCAGAAAGAATGCACAAGGAATAAAAACTTTAGAGATGGTAAAGGAGAAAAAAGGCACTAAGTACAGATGCATACTTTGATCCAATAAGGTAAAACTTTGTGAAGGGGAAGCTTAAAAGGGATGGGGGAAAATATCTCCATATTTAGACAAAACTTAGTTTGTTCATCCCCAGTCCAGATTTTCTTTAAATTATCACACAAACATTGTTGCTGAATTTCTGAGGGAAAATAAGTGCATTTTGCAGCCTCACTTGGCTACTCATTGCTGTGTGTGCTCGCAGGAAGTGTGTATGCGACCTAAGAGAGGTGAGAGGGAGATAGCTAAGTAGCAGGATCAAGCACTTCAGATGGAAAGCGGTCACTTACAATCCATCTTTATGAGAGTTTACTCATTTTCACTATTCACATTCCAAAGCATACCCTACTTTCTATGTGCTCATATTTTCAAAATCCTCAAAGGCGAGCTGAGAGAGTCCTTTTTTGCTACTCTCCTCTATCTTCCTCTGAGAGAAGAAAGCTTGATAAGTGAGAGGGAAGGATGCTCTTCTGTCTGGTCAGTTTTGCTTTTCTATAGCTGCTTTTACTCCAGGAAAGAAGGATGTCAGATCTGCCCCTGAGTATGTGGTGCCTTAAGTGATTTTCTACTGCACTTCTTTGTCTTCTGGTGATGTTCTTCTATGGGTTCCATAAAGTACAAAACAAAAAGAAAAATACACAGAAATACTTATCCAAAAATATGAAAGGCAAAAGAGGCTAGATTATACACAAAAGTTTTAAACATTTGATTTGGTAACGAATTCATTTAAATTTATTTGGATTTATTCAGAATTTTTAAATCTCATTAACACGGAGATTGCAAGTACCCCAGGTATCGTATTTGGCCCCCACATTATTTTATTAAACATGTATTTGGTTGCCTTCAAAAATCAGATATGTGTGTGTGTGTGTGTGTGTGTGTGTGTGTGTATATATATATATACACACACACACACACACATATATATATACACACATGCATATGTGTGTGTGATATGTACACACACATACAATATATGCATACACACATGAATGCCCAGGTATTCAACCTCTCATGAAAAGTCAGAAAATCTGCCCCCTTAGATGTATATTCACAAATGGAAGCTCTTGGTGGGAGCTGAGCCATCGTTGCCCCTATACAAGGGGCTTGTGTGTTATACTTTACCATAATCCCACACCTATTTTTCCTCATTCATTTAAGTGACCAGTCTGGGCCTGAGAAGCACATGAGTTTGCCATCTCTGACAGATACTATGGATACCATCCGGAACCAAAATGGTGCTTTGTATTTTTAGCCTGGCGTTGTGAGAAGACCATTAAATGAGTCTGGGGCCTGTGTTCCCAGCTTTATATCTCTGTCATCTGAAATGAGGATTCTGTAACAATTGACTTTCCAGATATAGAAAGAATTAGATTAAATGTGTATTAGCTGAATAACACATCTGGGCTTTCTGACAGGTAGTTGTTAAGACAAAGATGACAACAAATGATTATTATGAGGATGGTGATATGATATTGACAATAAAGTAGTTCAGGCTTTGAGACCACAGCTTTCTCCATGGAAAAAGAAAGTAAGTGTTTGAATTTGATCACAACAGAGTCCTTCAGCACTTAATGTTTCCAACATAGGTAGGATATTAAACCCTGTACCTTGATTTTAGATTTCCATAAAATAAACATCTGAGTCTTTGCATTGTTTTTAAAGCATGTTTATAGGGAGACAGTAGCTTTTCAATGCCTATGATAGAGCTCAGCTAAAATTAAGTATAATTGATTTGTCATTCATTGCTTGTAAATAAGAAAGATAGATTAAGAATCTGCTGTAAAATCCTGAGATTTTCAAGAGTGTGACTGGTGATTTAGAGGGGAATTATATGTTTAAATAAAACAAGATGGGGAAATAATCTTATTAAGTAGATAAGGTATTTTCTCTCTGATAGAGCTTTTTTTACTGATTGAATACTAATGATAGTCAACATGCAGTTGACTTTGTGTGTTAGATGTTAAATTATTTTCAGAGCATTAAAACTGTGTCTTAATGTGTTGGGAGAGTAATGACTTCAAAACATATGGTAGTTACATAAATTTACAAATAGCCTGAACATGACTGAAGTCTTGCTGGGTAGATATAAATCTTGTGGGTTATTTAAATGAAATTATTCTCTTCAGTCCTTAGATTTGTAAAAATCTGAACAAGGGGCAAATTTTCTTTTTTTCTAGACGTTTTCAGTGCCTTTTAATAATTTAGCTACCTCTCTTCAAGTAGTTTCAAATGCCAGTCTCACCTCCCCCCCCCCACAAAAGCATAGGATGCCAGTAGTAGTGATACAAAGGTTGTTTTTTCTTTTCTTCCTTTTTCTTTTTCTTTCTTTTTTTTTCTTTTTCTTTTTTCCTTTTGGACTTTTTTTTTTTTTTTTTTTTTGCACAATGGTGACTTTATATTAAGGTAGAGTTCAAAGAAGCCAGAGTGCTAAGTGGTTTTCTGGAAGAGTTCAGAGTTTTTCCTACTTGACAAAGTGAAGTAGGAACTTTAAGTGCTAGCTTTGTGCCAACCACAATGGGAGGCATACTTACTTTGTTTTTCCTATATTTTATTCTATTTGAAAATAACCATTTCCTGACCAAGTAAGGAGAGAGAAATTCTTACAGATGAATTTTATGATTAAAAATTGTGTCCGCAATAGACCTTCCATAAAAAAGAAGGTTTCAGGAAACCAGACATTTGTTTTGAAGGCTATAAAATTTTGCTATTAATAGTGATGACCTGTCACTATTTCATTCAACTCATATGGAATAATTTTGTAAAATGAGGTAGAAAGGGAACATTGTGTTTCCATTTGGTTAAGAAAGAAGTATCTCTGGGGTGGCTGGGTGGCTCATTCAGTTAAGCGTTTGACTTTGGCTCAGGTCATGATCTCACAGTTTGTGGGTTCGAGCCCCGCATTGGGCCCTGTGCTGACAGCTCAGAGCCGAGCCTGCTTCGCATTCTGTGTCTCCCTCTCTCTCTGCCCCTCCCCTACTCTCACTCTGTATCTCTCAAAAATGAATAAACATTAAAAAAAAATTTAAAAAAGAAGGAAGTATCTCTTAGTAGATTTTCATATTTAAACAAAGAGAATGTTAGAAATTATGCTGGCCAGGATAATCTAAGAATCTAAGTTATGCTTCACAACCAAATTGCTGTATTTTTATTGCAAACTCTGTTTCTTCAGGTGGATAGTCTGCTAGTATTTATTGAGCAGTACTGAGTGTCCTGGATTCTTCCTTTCTTCATTTATTCATTCAAATACAAATATTTCCTAACTCCCAGCTCAGTGCTGTGCCCTGAATATAGTGAGTGGTGACAAGACTGATGAAGTTGTGGCTCTTACAGAACATTCCGTTTATTTGGGACAGGTTGTGATGGAGAAATGCACACACACAGAGCAGAGCACAACCTAGCCAAAAGATTAGGTCCCTGTCAAAATGATGTTGAAGCCAAAGCCTGAAGGATGCATGCGGGGCAAACAGATGATGGGGAAGAGAACAGAGATGTGCAGAGTTGAAGGCAGCATGGGGAAGAACATGGCAGTCAGTGACTCAGCTGCTACTGAAATCTTGGGAACAAAGAGCATGGACAGAAGTGAATTCAGAATAGCAGGAACACAGAGTGGAAGAGCTGTGGCTGAAGGTCAGCAGAAGCCCAGGGAGAAGTCTGGCCTCTGTCCTGAAGATAAGGGGAAGCTTCTGAGGCATGAAGGGAGGCACACGTGATTACTGGTGATGGGTGGAGGTAGCAGAGGAAAGAGTGGGGATTTTTATTTATTTGTTTCTTTCAAGAAGAACAAAATAACAGCATTTTTGTGTGCTGATGACAATGGTCCAATATAAAGGAAAAAAACTTCACGTGCAAGAAAAAGCAGAAAATGGAAGGAAGAATGTTCATGTGTGTACTGAAGCAGTGGACTCGAAGGGCCTTAGGGAGGAAGACAGACCCTTCATCCATAGCAGCTTGTGGGGCATTCCCTTCAGACCTGTTCTTTTCTCAGTGAAAGAAGAGGTCATATAATTTTGAGGATAGATAAGGCATAAACTCGTCCTCTGAGAGAGTGGGAGTGAGAAGACAAGGCACACAGTGTGATCACAGAGCTTACGCCATACAGTGATCTCCGTAGAAATAAAGATTTTGAAATTAGTTTCAACAGAATCAGAAAAATGCTGCGTACCTAAACCATAACAGACACAATTAGAAACACTTTGAGGACAGTCAGATTTGTAACTTTATACTATATTTCCTCATGATTTTCCATATTACAATTCAGTTAAGTTATCTGGGAATGAATATTTGATACTCAAGGAAATGTTAAATCTTTCTCAATCAGGTTAGAGGAAGAGTAAGTAATGCCACCTCTAAATACAAGCATAAATAAAAATGGACAGACAAAAATTACATTCTAACAGATCAGAGTGAGCATCGTAGAAGTCTGTTGGCTTTTTAAACTAATTGAGAATATTGGTAACGAAAATGGATTGCTTGCAAAAAACTGGAACCTACTTAGCAACTAATTTTCTAATTCTTAGAAAAATCTGTCACTTAAAGTAAGTTGAATATTATAACCTTTGAGGTAGAAGTGACAAGTAATTGCTTTCTTTACCCCATCTGTGGCATTTTAGAGATAAAAACACATCTTTTTTAGTAGGACTGAGATGCTGCCATGTATTCTGTTGGTGTAATTTTTTGATAATTAAGTAATCTCGGGAAATGTTAGGTGTCTCCTTGGGCTCTGTGGAAATGCAGCGTGGATCCTGTTTTCAAAGGTGATTCATCTGCATTACTTCACCAGAAATATAATAAAGTCAGAAAAGTTAATAAAATCCATTCTGTGTTTATACATAATAATTGAGGTTGCTGTAGCTTCAGAAAATAAAAATAAAGAATAAATGTTGGCCTTTTATCCTCTTATAGGAAATTTTCATTGACATTAGTGAATACATCCAGGACAAAACCTTTTTAAAAATGACTCATTGCATAGTAGTACATCATCTGCTTTTATTATTTATTAAATAATATATTGAGTAAATCTTTACCTAAAGGGAGTCTTTATTGCAATCTAATGATTTAATAATAAAATTTATACAACCAGACCATTACTTCTTTTTTTTTAATTTTTTTTTTAACGTTTATTTATTTTTGAGACAGAGAGAGACAGCATGAACAGGGGAGGGTCAGAGAGAGGGAGACACAGAATCGGAAACAGGCTCCAGGCTCCGAGCTGTCAGCACAGAGGCCGACGCGGGGCTCGAACTCACAGACCGCGAGATCTTGACCTGAGCCGAAGTTGGCCGCTCAACCGACTGAGCCACCCAGGCGCCCCCAGACCATTACTTCTAATCTAAAATCTTTGGGGCGCCTGGGTGGCGCAGTCGGTTAAGCGTCCGACTTCAGCCAGGTCACGATCTCGCGGTCCGTGAGTTCGAGCCCCGCGTCAGGCTCTGGGCTGACGGCTCGGAGCCTGGAGCCTGTTTCCGATTCTGTGTCTCCCTCTCTCTCTCTGCCCCTCCCCCGTTCATGCTTTGTCTCTCTCTGTCCCAAAAATAAATAAAAAACATTGAAAAAAAAAATTAAAAAAAAAAAAATAAAATCTTTAATTTCCAATGAAGCATATTGTCTACCATAGAGCACAGTCTTTGATTATAGTCAATTTAGCATTTTATAATGTATTACTCTGTGTTTTTCGAAATATTTTATTTCCTATCTACTTGTTTTATATGTTTTGCCTTGTCTCCTTCAAAAGACTTCATGGCCCACTAAGACAAGTATCAATCTCGCAGCCTTTTCTAATGCCTACAATACCCATCTCAATGTTGCACTTTTAGCAAATGGTTGCTGAGTTCAGTTATTATTAAGATAAGATTTAAGACAATCTTCATTGAATCCTTTTTTTGCTGTTGTTAATGTAAGTCTTCATATTAGGAAATTTGAGGACAAAATAATTTTTATTTTCAGATAATGTCAATACACAGAAGGATTATACCTGTAAGCATTCTTGATAAGTTACCTGCAAAGTATAGAATGTGGGGTTAAATTGCCATAACTTGGGGAGGGGTTTAGCCAGGGAATATTTTAATCCACCTATTTGAAATTTTGGTGAAGAAAAAAAATATCCAGTTGTTTTTCAAGCTGACAGTATACTATTTTAATAGCCCAAGAGTGTTATAATAACAAAGCCTTCAACTGGTTTACATTTATGGAAGACCGTGTGATTTCTCTTCAGTACTTTATTGCCTCTGTATATCTAAGATTTTGCCTCATTCACTTTGTTTTATCTCAAACCCCAGATTTTATAATGTCCTTCTAATGCATTAATTTACCTGTACGCAACTTGATAATTCTTTCTTTCTGCCTGCTTCCCATTTGATTCAAGTATTTATTGCCACATATTGAGCTCCCTCTCTGTACATGCCAATTTACTGTCAGAAATAGGCTAGGTGGGGGTGCCTGGGTGGCTTAGTTGGTTAAGCACTGACTTCAGCTCAGGTCATGATCTCGCGGTTCATGAGTTCAAGCCCCACGTCGGGCTCTGTGCTGACAGCCCAGAGCCTGGAGCCTGCTTTGAATTCTGTGTCTTTTTCACTCTATGCCTCTTCCCTGCTCACACTCTGTATCTTTCTCTCTCTCTCTCCCTCTGTTTCTCTCTTTCAAAAATAAATAAACATTAAAAATTAAAAAAAAAAAGAAATAGGCTAAAGACAAAAATTTTTGCCCTCATAAAACCTTTATAGTCCTAATCTGTCCCCAGTGCCTTCACAGTCTCCTGTACTAATTTTTGCCTAAAACACAGGCCAAAGTGTAAATGAAGGCAAAGAATGAGAACAGCAAATAAAGCGAAGAATGCTACAAGGATGCTAATATGTAGATTAGCATCCTTGAAGCATATGATTCAGAATTTTATGGTAATTAACACTTGGCATCAAGAAGATTTTAGGAACTTAAAAAATGCCTTCCTTTTATTCATTTAATTATTAACAAAACATTTTTAGAATACCTACTAAGTGCCAGGCCTTTTACTGTTGCTTCACGTATATAATATATTGTATGAAGGTGAATCTATAATTTCATGGGAAATAACAAATTCATGTTTTTATACTTAAGTTTCATCACACAGTTGATATTTTGGTTATTTCTAAAACTCTAAAAGTTAGTTTTCCAATTTATAATGTGATTTAGAATTGGCATGTTAGATCTTTTTAAAAATGTAATTTCTTGAGTTTCATGCTCTGGACGTTTTAGTGTGAAATTAGCCCAAGGTAGTTTTATAGCAATAAGGGATGTCTTATTGAACAAGCCTGCTAGTACTTTACCTTTTATTCTTTTATTTTCTACTCCAAAACAATTGAGAAACTAGAAACTGTACCCAAGGGAACTGGCTTTCAAGTATGATCTCAAATTATTGGAACATACATTCTTTAGTTTTTAAGTAAAATAATATTCATTCCATTTTCTCACTAGAGAAGTTATTGGGTTGGTATTAAAATGAATCAATATGTACCTGAGGCTTTGGATTGCTTTTTAATGCCAAGGAGATGTCTAGTAATTCTAAAAGCTGACTATCACAACTTTATTGCCACACTATGAGTATAATTTCAGATTACAAGGCAAACAGAAAAGTAAGGGAAAAAAGCCAACATTCTTGCCTAGGAAGGCAAATATGACCTTGCTTGGAGGCCACTCAGTTTATAAATTTAGGTCTCCTGGTAATAATGATTTAATATTATTGTAGAAGCATGAGCAAAGAACTACCCATGTCAGGAATAAGGTATTATATTTTATTTATATGACTTCTTTATTATTGGTGCTTTTCTTCTACAGCATATTAAGTGCTTTTTAAATATCCTCCTGGCAATGCTGAAAATTCCTTTGTTTGTTATGTCAGTTCTTTCCTTCAGTTGGGGAAAGTGAATTAATAGTGTATCATTTGCCAAAGATCACATTGCTCTAATTCCTAAAAAGTATAAGGGGATGGTGCTGAGGTGAAATACAATATTCTATCACTTCACCTCATTTTCATCTATAGACTTAACACATAAATGCTTGCCATGATATTTGTAAGTCCGTTAATGTGATTTACTATGTCATGAAGGATCTCATGTAGGAGATATCATGAAGGACCCTAAACTAATTCCAACTGTGTAGAAAATGACAGAGTCTGGTGTAATTTAGAGTAGCAGTTTATTGTTTTATATAACTAAGCCAAGGAAAGAGCCTGGTACAGTTGGACTCCAAGATAACTAGAACCAGAACTGGAAACACCATAAAAATGCCCTTTTATTGAACATATCTAATTTGTAAATTCTAATCTACTGCCTTTATCTGGATAGAGAGCAGTGCCACCAGTACATTAAATTAGATGGGCTTCCTAATAAAATACATGGCATCCATATTCACAATATCAAAATAGCTAATTCAGAAACAACTAATTCAGCTGGAAAACTAATAAACTATAGCTCTCTTTCACAGCATTAGTTTTTATTCCAAGAAAGGAAAAACAAACTTAGAGAAGAATGCCAATTAGCCAAGCTTGTGTCACATGCTCACCCCACTGGCCAATGAATGTGCTGCTAAAATTAACAGACCAAAATAACAACATGGGTCTGCGAGTTATAGTGGAGGGAATATGGTAGGAGAGGGACTGAGAAGTCCTGTAAAGTTATGAGAATTCATATCCCAAAAGAAGAAAAGGTATTTCTGGAGAGAGAAAACAAAGATGACCCCTCAAATTATAAAGGGAAACTTCTGACTGGTAAAGGCTCTTTTATTGCATCTAAAATATCAGAGTAATCAAGCTATGGATGAGAGAGAATGAAGTGTAGAAAAGTAAATGGACTTAGAAAGTGTGAGTCATCATAGATGAAGCCATAGAAAATTCTTAAAGCACCTGTCACAGTAATACTTCATAAACATAAACCTCAATAAATATTATTTGATGAGGGTAACCAAAAACTATCTAGGTGATTAGCAGTGCAATCAGCAAACCATGGACTTCCTAGAAAAAGACATCATGCATATTCATGTGAAAATAATTAATTCAAGGGATTAATGACATTTCAGAAAGGGAGAACTAATTAGAAGAAATATTTAAAATATAATCTCATTAATGTTGATTGGTTTTACAATAGTTTAAATAACAAGAACAGAAAAAGTAAATGAGAAATAGTAAAGATATAGGGAAAATCAGTTAACAAAATAACAATATGATCTATGAAATTGTCTCATTTCAAAAAAAGTGTTCTTTTTTCTGCAAGTAAATAAAAAAGTAAAAAACAGAAAAAGAAGTATAAAATTTTGATGTTTCAAGGATATTCGTAATTTCTATTCAGTTATTAAATACTAACCTCAATTATTGTCAACAAACCATAAAATTTTGCTTTCCTTTCAAAAATGTGACTGACCATAATGATGCAAATTATTTATAATATGGTAAATTATTAGTAATATCCATCTTTTATTTCCATGTTTTCAGTAAGATATTATTAATGACTTGTGCAACAATAATAAACAATAAGGGAGAATTTTCAAAATCTATATTACATCTTTTATATCAGATGATGAGGAATTTACATTTTTAATTCACTTGTCCTCAATCTAAATGGGTAATATACTAAAAACCTAAATTCACTTCTTGAATCTCTTCAGTAATGGTGCTTGATGCTAGAATTTCTTTCTATGTAAACCCACAACATAAGACTCAAACTCAATTCAAAGTACTTCAAAAATGGAACAACAAATTAGTCATGAGAAACAAATTATCTCTGGAGTGCCTGGGTAACTTGGTGTGTTAAGCATCCAACTCTTGATTTCAGGTAGTCATGATTTCAGAATTTCATGAGCTTGAGCCCCTGTGTTGGGCTCCATGCTGAAAGCTTGGGGCCTGCTTGGGATTCTCTGTTTCCCTATCTCCCTCTCTCTGCCCCTCCTCCGCTCATGGTCTTGGTCTCTCTCTCTCTCTCTCTGTCTGTCTCTCTCTCTCTCTCTCTCTCAAAATAAATAAACCTTAAAACAAAAAAGAAACAAATTATCTCTAGTTGAGAAATTTTTAAAGAAAAATTAGCATCATATTTAAAGCACCCACATCTTCAGAATTTATTTTCCATGGTACTATCTATATTTGAAAAATTTGCTTAGAGAATTACTTTTTAATGTTTATCCAAAATCAAATAATCAAATCAGATTCCACGTTTCAAAACAAAATAAAACTTCTCACATATTGAGGGCTTTCATACATGCATTTATGACCATGTTACATGTTAAAAATACTTTCTTCCATTATATAGTGTTTAAATATCAAAAAGGGTATCAACATTGTATGGAACCATGCAACTCTATAAAATTAACTGAAATACCCCAAAGCCTTGTGCCTGGTCATCCTGCTCCCTCCCACCTTTTATTTCTTATTATCTGTTCTTAACACAGAAGCCAAAACCAAAACCTAGTATACACAATGCATGTAATGCTTTTTGGCTTAAAGCCCTGCTAGTGTTCTCTTTTTCACACAGAGTAAAAACTGAAACCTTCTTAGTGTCCTTTAAGATCCTGCCTGAACTGGCTTTACCTTTGTCTCCATCCTTCCTTCCCCCTGTATTATACCACTCCCAGCAGACTAGCTTCCTTACTGCTCCTCACACATCCAAGGACTGAATGCTGGTTGCCTTCACTCAAATGTTGCCTTCTCTGTGAGGCCAACCTTTACCATCATACTTAAAACTGAATCCAACCAATGCAAAATTCCCTACTACCTCTTTTCCTGCTCAAATTTTCCATGACACTAATATTCTAATATACAGTATATTATTTATCATGTTTTTCTTTATTTCTATCTCCCCATGCCAGAATATAAACTCCAGGAGAGCAGTTTTCTGTTTTATTCCCTGATATATCCCCAGCATCCTGGAGCATGTAGTATGTATATCAGACTACTCTTTTTTTTTAAATTTTTTTTAACATTTATTCATTTTTGAGAGACAGAGACAGAGCAGGAGCGGGGAAGGGGCACAGAGAGGGAGACACAGAATCTGAAACATGCTCCAGGCTCTGAGCTGTCAGCACAGGGCCTGATGCGGGGCTCAAACTCACAAACTCCGAGATCCTGACCTGAGCTGAAGTCGGACGCTCAACCGACTGAGCCACCCAGGCGCCCCATATCAGACTACTCTTACGTAGCATAGTAAGTCCTCCTAGTTGTAGTTCTTCTGGGCATCTAGTTCCCGGGGTGTGATTTCTGTTCCATCCATAGTTGCCACTAAGGTGATTGAATTTGCATGACAAGCTTCACAGGGTGACACCTGACAACTCCTTGCTTCAAGTCCTGTACCCCTCTCACCTACTGTTCCAGGGGCTCCCTGTCAACACTGAACTATTACATGCCTCAGCACCCCTCATGCCCATGCATGCACAACCCAGAATTATGGGGATAGTAACAGCCTCATCACCAAGAGACAGAAGCCAGAATAACTTTTTTCCTTGTTTGGATTGTCTGGAGAAGTAATCATTTATGTGACCTCTCAGAAGGGAGTTATATGAAGTTGAGCAATAATTTGTCTTTGACACTGAGTGGTGACTGGATTAGTTATGCACCTCTGCATTGGTTTTCTTTCCTGCCCCCACTACCGCCTCCCTGCACTCCTGCCCTCTAGGATTGCACTTCCTGAAAAAATTGCAGCCACTAGCTTTTGTCTCAGGGTCTGCCTTCTGAGGAACCTAGGTTAGGACAGTAGTTACTAAATAAATATGGGTTGATTTGACTAAATTGATGTAAATTAATAATATCAAATAGAGCATAAAAATTTTGAGTGGGTTACATTTATGTTAGCATATCCAAAGAATCAGATATGTCAAGCCTAAAGAATGAGAAAATACTTAGTCATGAGTCAGCTTATAACAAGATAAATGATGCACATGTGCTTTATTTTCTCAATTTGTTTCTTAGACATTAAAGCAAGACAAGAAACCTTAGTCAGTGTAAGATACCTGGAAACCACCCTCAGTACCTTATTAGCAAAATTGTTATTTTGAGCTACTTGCAACCTTGCATAGACTCTTTACTCAAATGAATCCAATAACTGGTACCCTTACAAGGAAAGAAAGATTTGGGTGCCGGCCAATACCTACAGAGGAAAGGCAACAACGTGAAGATATGGCAGAAACTGTAGCGATACAGCTGCAATCCAATGAACACCAAGGGTTACTGGCAACTCAGAAGCTGGGAAGAAGCAAGAAAGGATTCTTCCCCAGAGCCCGTGGAGGGAGTATGGCCTTGCCAATGCCTTGATTGCAAGCATGTAGCCTCTAGAACTGTGAGAGAATAAATTTCTGTTGTTTTAAACCACCCCATTGTGATAATTTGTAACGGGAGCCCTGAGAAACAAATACATGAATCTAAAGAGAAGCAAATTGCTCAGGAGGCACATTATGTTTGAGCCCCTGTTTCCTGAGCAGTCTAAGCCTCCTGAATCAAGATCTGCTATTTTCTCTCAGTGCTATTTATTCTAACTGCAGGAAAAAGCAGTAAATGGTTTTCCTTTTTTGAGAGTGGCACAATTTAGAGGTGCTAACCTAGTGAGGTTCAGCGCAGACAAGATCAACACCTGCTTCATTTCACCTCCCAGCATCTCCACTGTGGCCCACTAACTGCCCTTCTGAAATCTCAGCCATGCCATAACTGAAGGACACCATATATAAGGCAGATAATATTAAATCCTCATCAGTCTGCCTTGGTATGACCTATACAAACTAGGAATTTCAAGATAACCAGTGTTAATCCTCAACTTCTGCATTATACCTCAGTTCCTTTTTCCTTACGGTCAGTCCCAGACTCCAGTGGCCCACGGCTCACTCCTGTGCTGGTTATCTTCCATTTGTACCCCAACATCCACTTTCCACCTTTCTTCACCACATTCTATAGAAAAAGGCTAAGCTGTATGGATACTTCAGCAGGCTCCCATCACTCCAGACTTTGTTTGGGTTGGACAATGAAGAACCTTGATAGGACATCAGAAGAAAGGAAGAGAATGAGATCAGGGTATTTGCTTTCTTGAATTTTTCCATTAGAGATCATTACTGGCTGAGACCTTGATCACAGGTCACTGCTCCTCTCAAGGTGGCCTTCTCTTACAACTCTCTTCATCTGGGTTGCAGGAACCTTCCCCTTCCTCTTATACCCTAGGTCCTTCTGCCGAAGCTCCTTCTGTCTTCTAGCCTCAGGTTGCTGCTCCAAACCTATGATTCTCGTGTATTCTGAAAATGAGTTTCCAATAATACTTTTGTAAAAAAATCTTGCTTAAATTGTGCACTTTGTATATGTTGTCTGTTTCTTATTGGAATTTATTGCTAACCCTCCTCCCAGGTTTAGCTGTCCCTGTCTTCATGTGTCTTCATTTATGGAACAGGTCCTCTGCAGCCTCTGGTTGTATACTTATCAGTGTCCACATGCCTAATTGTAAACCTCAGCTGAGTAGATGAAAAATTTCTCCTCTAGAGGTTGACCACCTAGATGAGGACCAGGTCATTCATTCATTTATCTAATATTTATTTAGTAATACATCTGAGCCAGAAACTGTTCTAAGTACCACAAAGAAACTAATAAATAAGAAGATTAATATTTCTGTTCTCATGGAGCTAGCAAATCTAAAGAGTGTAACAACTGAAACTAGACACAGACATTTTAGACACAACTTGAGGATTCAAAAATCTTATAAAATTCCGTTCAGAAATTCTATAAATGTTGAAGTTTCTCATGTTCTCTGAATTATAGTCTATCTTACTGATTCTAGTTTGAAACTAGTGCTAATTAGTAGCTAAAAGTATAATTTACTCTTAAGAAAATTATTGTGGTTTAATTGACATAGCATAAATTTCACCCATTTTAAATAAATTTATAGAGTTGTACATCCATCACCACAATCTAATTTTAGAACACTTCCCTCACCCCAAGAAGTTCTTCTGTGCCCATTTGCATTCCTTTCCCATTCTCATCCTCCGGTCCCAGGTAACCACTAGTCCACTTTTATGTCTATAAATTCTCATTTCCTGGACATTTCATAAAATGGAATTATATGATATGTGGTCTTTTGCATCTGGCTTCTTTTACACAGCATCATAATTTTTAGCACCTAGTTTCTGTAACTCTTCATTTTTATTACTGGGTAGTATCCTTTTCCTTGCCTATGACACAGTATTTTTGTCCATTTACCAATTGGTGGACATTTGCGTGTTTCTTTCCAAGCTTTAGCTGTTATGCAAAATGCTGCTAAGGGTATTTGCATACAGGTCTCTATGTGGACATGTTTTCATTTCACTTAGGCATATACTTAGGAGTAGAAACTCTGTCTTGCATGGTAAATTTATATTTAGCTATTTAAGGATCCTCTGAACTGTTTTACAAGTGGTTGAACTCACATTTTACATTCCTACAAGCAATATATGAGTATCCTCATTTCTCCACATTCTTACCCACACTTGTTACTATCTGCCTTTTAAATTATAGCCACTCTAATGAGTATAAAGTAATACCTTATATAGGGTTTTAATTTGCATGTTTCTAATGACAAATGATATTGAGCATCTTTTTATGTACTTAATGACCATTCATATACCTCTACCTTCTTTGTTGTAATAGCTATTCAGATCTTGTTCTCATTTGGTATTTGGGTTATTCATCTTATTGTGTCATGTTTTTTATAGTTTCTGGATACAAGTTCTTTATCAGATACAAGATTCGTAAATATTTTCTCCTAGGCTGTCACTTGTCATTTCATTTTCTTAATATAATTTTCTTTTATACAATATATATAGTTATTTGTGTACATATACATATATCTGTGCATGTGTGCAAATATTTGTATATATGTATGTATGTATATATAAATTTTATATTTGTATATATAAAATTTGTCATTCCCATACTCTTTTGACCTTGTGCATTACCTATCTATACTTCAGTCAGATTCAAGCCAAATTCTATATCTTTTCTTCTAAGGTGCCCTGAATTTGCTTGAGACTGTGAGGCCTAATTTTATAACTTTGGGTCTTTAAGAGGCTCATTATGGATACCTGTTTCTCAATAAATTATCCCATGTGCTAAATTTAAAAGAAGTAAGCCAAATGATGGCACTATTCTAAATATTGGTATTGTCATATTTGTGTTGTGAAAGTTCATCTTCATATCACTTTACTGTCACGAACCTAAATATCAATAATCCATCATCACCACCACAACCCTGTTGTTTGACATTTAGACTGCTCAAGATACAAAAAGTCCGTCATTCTCCACATCGCTGTTTGATTTAATCTTATGTCATATGCACCATTTTACATGCCAGAAGCAACTAAATAAATGTATGGTAATCATTCCTTACACTATGATTTTCTTATTTAGAATCATCATTTGCTAAAAAATTTACATAACCATTAACTGAAAGAACAGGAAGATTTAGACTATCTAAATGAAATCTTTCTCACTTCTCCTATCAAAGTATTTTGGATCAGCCAGCAGGACATCTTCTACTGCTCATATAATTTTAGAAAATTATGAAATAACCTATTTGCGTGCACATGGTAGGGAATCTAAATGAAGCTCTGTGTTATTTTATAAACTGTGATTCTACAACTTTAGCAAAAATTTTATGACATTGTGAATTAAAAAGAAATGGCATATTATTATATCCAGGAAATGTGTCGCTAAATTAAAGTAGAACATTGTGCTACTATGAGATTTTAAATATATTATTATTAACCGACTACCTTTTCAGAGAAACAGTTAAGCACTATGCTCTGTTTCCCTGTTAATTTTTATAATTCACCCCAAACTTGGATGAAAGGGTAGAAACATTTCCTTTGCTTTGGTGCTATTGATCATGTCTTCTCAGAATGCTTCATTAATACCAACTCTGCCCTGGCTCTGCATATAGCTGCTTGGGAGGTATCTCTCTTTGTTAAAATCAGCAGGTTAATTAATCTCTTCAGGATGACAGAGTGCAGAATCTAGACCTGGGCAAGCCCCAGCTACATCCTTCTTGTATTTCTTCTACTTCTCTCTAGATAATTTTTCTACAGACATAAAGCATCTTATTGATTGAAGTCTGAGGGTTGTAAATGTGATTTATGGGCTGCATTTGATTGAATGTGTGACTGCTGCAGGGGACGTAGACATTTCTTCCAGTTAGTGGAAACCTGTGCAAATCACTAAAACCTAATAATCCAACAGAATGGGAGCACCGCCTTAAAAAAGTTAAGTCAAATTGCAAGCTATAGGAATACTGCATGTTGACTAGTTTAGTCAACTTGAGCAATAGTCATATCATAAAAGGGGTTTTGAGGTGGATAATTGATATTTTTTATTATTATGTATTGTTGATCTGTATTCATCAGTTAATGAAACTCATGCCACTTAACATTTTAACGTCTTGAATATTTCAAGGGTAAAGATTTATACTTTCACAATGTCTTACAATTTTACTTGCCAATTATACCTTAATAAAGCTAAAAAAAAAAATGTGGAAAAAATCCAAATTGCTATGGACTGAAATTCATGGGTTGAAACCTTAACCCCAAGTGTGACCCTATTTGGAGATAAGGCTTTTTAGGGGGTAATTAAGGTTAAATGAAATCATAAGGGTGTAGTCCTAGTTATATAGAATTGGCGGCCTTATTAAAAGAGGAAAAGAGATATCTCTTGCTCTTGGTCTCCATGTGCATAGTGAAGGAAAGCAATGGTGAGGCCATAGAGAGAAGGCAGCCATTTGCAAGCCAAGAGGAGAATTCTCACCAGACACCAACCATGATTGGCACCCTGATCTCAGACTTCCAGCTCTGAGAAATTAATTTCTATTGTTTAAGCCACTCAAAACAAAAACAAAAACAACAAAAAAAGATGTGACCAGGATAGGTGATCACTATAGTTGCTTCCCAACACTACGATACTATGAAAGATTCAGCATGAGTGCCATAATAGAAAAATAATGCAATCAAATAATGCTGGTAATAGTGCTTTTTAAAGCTATTGACTGAACATTCAGAGATGAAGGAGTTTGATAGGCGTTCCATGAACTATGACGGTTTAATATGAAAGCATTTTTACTTTATGAATTTTTTCCCAGTCTTCTAAAATCCATGTATCTCTAGTAATCAAATAGTGTAATCAGTAAGTTCTTAAATATCTAGCTGGATTTCAGTCTTGGAAAATCCTTAAGGGAAATCCATGCATGTTTCATGGTCTGACGGAACCATACTAATGGGGAATCATCATTAAAGCTTTGGAACAACCTATAAATTTGGCAGAATTCAGGCCTCCTGTTGACAAACTTAGTAACCCTCTCACCTACTTAAACAAGGTGTCAAGGATATACTGGTGAGCAATGTCAAACATGGGCCAACTCTGATAGGCTTCTAATCTAGTGCAAAGCAAAGGTACTAATAACATAAAATACAGGAGGTATAAAATCACAAGTGTTTATGCATATAAAATTTATGCATGTAAAAGTCTGGTATACATTAGCATTTCTTCTCAATTAGAGGAGTAAGATTCTTTTTTAACCAACATTCTTATAGAATCCAGATGGATGGCAAGGGTCAAATTTCAAATCCAGCAAATCGCACAATATTTTTTTCAAGAAAATACCATGTTCTGGTAAAGAGATTTTGAGCTTTAGCAAAACTAGTAAAGTATATATTTTATACTTCTATTCTCATCGTTAAACCAATTAAAAGCAACAACTATATCCTGGGATAAATTAGAATTAAATGTTATCCTTTAGTAGTAAAGAGGAGGAGACAGTGGTTATTTTATAGGATGATCAGATAGAATTCATTCCAATCACGGTACCGGAGACTTTGCCTGCTGATACAGCAAGATCACCATTTAAGAACTTAGTTTACACGTTTTCTGATGCTTGGGAATTTGGCCAAAGAACCAACACCTAGGAAGAACATGTTTTTACAAACTGGAAAGCAAAATCAACCCCACAATTTAAAAAGCCTCCTTGAGGGCGCTTGGGTGGCTCAGTCCATTAAGTGTCTGACTTTGGTTCGGGTCATGATCTCATGGTTCCTGAGTTTGAGCCCTGTGCCAGACACTGTGCTGAAAGTGAAGAGTTCAGAGCTGCTCAGAGCCTGCCCTCCCCCACTTGCACTTTGCCCTTCCCTCCCTCTCTCCCTCTGTCTCTGCCCTTCCCCCACTTGCATTCTGCCTCTCTCTGTCTCTCAAAAATGAAAAAATTTTAGGGGCGCCTGGGTGGCTCAGTTGGTTAAGCGTTCAGCTCAGGTCACGATCTCACATGTTTGTGACTTGGAGCCCCGCATCAGGCTCTGTGCTGACAGCTTGGAGCCTGGAGCCTGCTTCTGATTCTGTGTCTCCTTCTCTCTCTGCCCCTCCCCGACTTGTGCTCTGCCTCTCTCTATCAAAAATAAATTAATGTAAAAATTAAAAAAAATGAAATAAAATGAATAAATGTTAAAAAAAAAAGGCTCTTTGAACATTTTGAGAAAAACACTTTGTTTACCTGATGTGACTGGTATTTTATGAACTACTTCAGGATTCCTTCTTGCAATAGGTCTTTCATGGCTGCTTTTCTCTCCTAGCATTCCAGCCTTCACACAGGTATTTTGCTTTTTCCCAAAGTTAAAATGGGTTCCATGGTAGAAATTTATGTGTCAATTGAGATTTTCCAAATCTTGCTTTTTTTTTGTTCCTTTTTGAAGTGCAGATTTCATAGGAAAAAAATATTTTTTCCCATAAAGAATAGTTGGTTTTAAGTCAGGGAAAACATAAAGATTTCATTGCACAATTATCAAACAGTATTCATCCCCCCTATATATTTGGCATCCTTCATACAATCATTGACCAACTGTGGCTCCTTTGTTTTTCTAGAAACTTCTTATTAAAATGCAAACTATAAAGTGTATAGAATATGAAAGTGTATGCAATTAGATAGGTACATATTATACTAAAACTAAGAGAAATATCCATGGCAACACATAGGTAAATAAATACCTTAATGTGTAGATTAGAATTACTTATGTGAGACAATATCAGAACATTGGAAAGAATACTTGGGATAGCTTGGATTTGATTTCTGCAAACTTCTAGGGTAAGAAAAACAAAGAAAGAAAGGAAAAAGAAAAGGATGAACAAACTTTTTCAAAAGCTGAAGAGAGACTGGGGCGCCTGGGTGGCTCAGTCAGTTAAGCATCCGACTTCAGCTCAGGTCATGATCTCGTGGTCCGTGAGTTTGAGCCCCGTGTCGGGCTCTGTGCTGACCGCTCAGAGCCTGGAGCCTGTTTCGGATTCTGTGTCTCCCTCTCTCTCTGACCCTCCCCCATTCATGCTCTGTCTCTCTCTGTCTCAAAAATAAATTAAACGTTAAAAAAAATTTTTTTTAAACTAAAGAGAGAAAAAAACTGAGATGATTAAGAGCTAATCATTTTTGTAACTTGAGAAGATAAAAAATAAAAACAATGGTAATAGAGGATATTATACAATATTCTCCCTAATGTTTGCTTTTAGGCTTATAAATTTTATTTGTGTTTTCTCTCTGCCAGAAAATTTTTACAGGCTTCCAATAGGATTTTTCTCCCTCTGGTTAGAATACGTTTTTCTTCCCCATCTAAACCCTTTTCTTGTTGACTATCCCTCGAGCTCTCATACGCAACAAAAGACATGGACTTCTAGTACCATAAGGACTCTTTAACTGGCAAGCTCCTTGAAGACAGAAGCACTACCTCATTTTCACTGTATCTATTTCCAGAAGCAAGCACAGTGCTTAGCACAGAACAACAATCAGTAAACATTTCTGAATGAATGAATACATGAGTTCACATTGTTTGTGAGCAATAAACTTTGAAGACTAAACATACCAAAAAGATTGAAGCAGTAATGAATATTATAAGCAATTAATTTATACTTAATTTAATAGCATACTGAATCATTATTGTGATACATGCTAATCAATCATAAATAATAAAGTGTTTATATAAATTAGCATGCTACTGTTACTCTCACATAGCCTTGCCACAACTTCTTTGGATTAACTGAAAGAAAGAAAGAAAAGGACCAGAGAATATTGAAAAATAAAGTAGATTCTGAGGCCTCTGATACTTTCCTACATCTGAATTGTGTTGAGAGGAATTTTAATTCTGGTTCCCAACCCCAAGCCAGCATGTATCTATGAACAGAGGACTCAGCCTGCCCAATATGATTTTAGGAGAGGGACAATGATGGGGTTCCTGAGCAAACAGCTAAGAAAGAATTCTTGAGATGTCTTTGAGGCAAAGAGGTGATTTTATTAAAGCACAGGGACAGGACACCTGGGCAGAAAGAGCTGCATTGGGGTTGTGGTGAGTGTCTGATTATATACTTTAAAGTTAGTGGAAGTTAGGGATAGCATAAGTATCTAAGGAATTTGAATGCAGGGCTCTCAGGACTTTGAGGGGCTAGCTACTGTTAAGATAAGGTTACTTTTAGTCTGTAATAAAACAAAAACATTAAGAAAGTCAGGCAGCCATGAGTTGCTTGAGGAAGGTCATGCTCAGCATGTTTCAGGTGTTTATCAATGGGCTGCAAGATGTAAGGAGATTTAAATTAGGCTGCATTTCTCTTGCCTTTGTTTCCCTCATCAGACAATGTCAACAGTTGCCCTAGATTCCATCTGTGTTGTGTATAGGACAAGGGGTGCTATAGCCATCCATTCCTAGGACTCCCCAGTGACCACTGATAGAGGAGGAGAGAGGGATGCAGCTTCCTGGGCTTTCCTGACTTACGAAACTGTTCATTTCTCTCTGGCTGAGATGAAGATACAGTGAAACATAATGAACAATAAAGACATGGTTCTTGTGTTCATGGAGCCCTCATAATGAGGATGGCAGAATTGAAATAATCACAGAAATAAATGTCCAATGCCAGTTGTGATACATTCTGCCATGATTTAGGCAATGTGAAAAATCCATGAATCACCAGAGGTATCTCAAAGTAATGTTTTCTCCTGACTAGTGCCTCCTCATGCATCCCTTTATATGGGTAGAAGGGACTAGGGTTGGCAAGATCACATATCCTTTCCTGTCTCAAATGTTGGTAGAGTAAGAGCAGGCTAGGAATTAAGGAAATTTTGCTCCATAAAACTGCCCTATCAACACTTTTTGGAAATTGCCACAAACCAAAGTAGATTTGACTTAAACAAGTTAAAGTTAAAAAAAAAAAAAGAAAAGAGAAAGTTAATGTTCACATATGTAGAAATTATAAAGTGTCTTCCTGAGACTGGATCTAGAAATTACACTAATGGAGAAATCATTGAATAATATCAATATTATACAACTACAAACTTTCCACTTGTATAAAAGGATCACATGATTCCTTTCTTACATGATAAAGAACAGACTCCCACATAGATCTTTATAGATTTCTTTTATAATAAAAGAGTTTGTATTTAACAAGATACCATTTAAAAAAAGTTCTCTTTCAGAGACTCACAGTATCCCCAGTGTTTGTTGGTATTCAGAATTGCAAATGTCTTTACCTTCTTTCAAAGTGAACATAAAATATGATTTATCTATTCCTTGAAAGAAATTGTTTCCCAAGAGTAATAGCCATGTGTTAAAAAATGACATTGAATTATCGCAATTACTAAGACATTCCTCCAAGATACATCACTTGTATTTTGTTTTGTGGGAGATCTTAATGGGTTTATTACCTCCACGACACCAGCAGCCTAAAGATGGTAGACGAATATCTGCTTTCCCTTGGGTTTGGCATATTCGAAATGCTTATTCTCAGTTATCAACAAAGCTTTTGGATTAGATGTAGCCAGTCAAGTTCTATGATGGCTCTTTTTTTTTTTTTTTAAGATTTTTTTTTAACATTTATTCATTTTTTGAGACAGAGAGAGACAGAGCATGAATGGGGGAAGGCCAGAGAGAGAGGGAGACACAGAATCTGAAACAGGCTCCAGGCTCTGAGCTGTCAGCACAGAGCCCGACGCAGGGCTTGAACTCACGGACCGCGAGATCATGACCCGAGCCGAAGTCGGACGCCTAACCGACTGAGCCACCCAGGCGCCCCTGATGGCTCTTTTTTTATATATCTTCATGAGAGATCTGCCATAGTATGTCGCAGTACACAGTGTTTCCTATAGTAACATGTCAATTTTTTATATCTTCTGAGAACTTTTAAAAATACTTGTATTGCATTTTCAGCAGTTATTCTGAAGAGGGATGGGGGAGTGTTAATCCAAAATTGATATTTTGAGTCACATGCTTTATGGCAGTTCATTTAAGCAACAGTACATTTGCTGATGATTCTCTTATATGGATTTTTAAATAAAATGAATGAAACCATTCATAATGATACTCTCCAAGGACAGCATAGCTTTGTGTGTCTATTCTCCAGGATACCTAAAGGCTCTAAATTAGCATGTGCCAATCTTGGCCATGGAGCAGTGGTCCTGGCATCATTCACAAGAACATGTTGGTGTAGTTCCCAAAGAAGTCTATTACTAAGACCTGGGAGTGAACCCCAAGAAGGGACACATTACTAAGAATTGTTTCATCAACCAGTATATAGGTTGGCTATCTGGCAGGTATATGCACCTCCTTGTCAAAAGTGTGTTATATCGAGTAACTGCACATACTTTGTCCTTCATTCTCAAACATCCCATGGCCTCAAAGGCAAAAATACATTAAAGCAGAAAATGCCTGCATTGAAACGATAAAAACTAAGTTTAGATTTAAATTAGTTTGGAGTGCCAGGGTGGCTCAGTTGGTTAAACAAGCATGACTCTTGATTTCAGCTCAGGTCATGATCTCACAGTTCATGAGTTTGAGCCCCGAATCAGTCTCTTTGCTGACACTGCAGTGCCTGCTTGGGATTCTCTCTCTCTCCATCTCTCTCTGCCCCTTCCTCCCTCTCTGTCTCTTTCTCAAAATAAATAATTAAACTTCAAAAAAAAAAAAAAAGATTTAAACTAGTTTAATGAATCCAGGCAATGTAATAGATAAAAGAAAAAAAGTTGGTTTTAACCATATCTTGAAAAAACAATTATCCAGCTACAGGAGAGCTGGAATCCTATACAGAGAGTAAATACAGCATGCATTTATTCTCCATGTCCTAAGGAACACTTTAACTTGTTAAATATTAAAATCTATTTGGTATGCAATAGGAAGTCAAAACAATTTCTCAGAAAAATGATGCACTCAGTTCATGGGAATGAAAAAGCTAACTTGGGCATTTTGTGCAATTGAATCAAGTAGTCCAATTTTTCAGGAAAATAATAGCATATGTACTACTGTAATCTAACAAGTGTGCTTATGAATTTCTTAGGTGCTACTAAATTTGAAATGATTATTTCTATCCCCCAAAAGTCATTAGAAAATAAGAGTATAGTGAAGAGCCTTCTTCACTAGTGGTTGCAGTTGCTGAATGGACAAGGGTTATTGAAAGTCCTCAAATCATTTTTCACTTTGGCACAAAAACAGACAACAGGAGGTGTTGGAACACTGGACTGGAAACTATGTTCTGCCGTGTAACAGTTCTGGGTAGTTTAGCAACTGTGCTGCCTTCAGTTGTATCATTTTTTTTTAAGTTTGTTCATTTATTTTGAGGTAGGGAGAGAGAGAATCCCAAGGGTGCTCTCCACTGTCAGCAGTGCTTGAACTCATGAACTGTGAGATCATGATCTGAGCTGAAATCGAGAGTTGGACACCCAACCAACTGAGCCACCCAGGTGCCCCAGTTTTATCATTTTTAAAGTTGAATCATAATAGTATCTATTTCATATTTTTAATTTTTAAAAAATTTTTTTAACATTTATTTATTTTTGAGACAGAGAGAGAGCATGAACAGGGGAGGGTCAGAGAAAGAGGGAGACACAGAATCCGAAACAGGCTCCAGGCTCCGAGCTGTCAGCACAGAGCCCAACGCGGGGCTCGAACCCACGGACTGCGAGACCATGACCTGAGCCGAAGTTGGACGCCTAACCGACTGAGCCACTCAGGCTCCCCTATTTCATATTTTTAAAGTCAGTATTATATTACTTATACCAAAATGATGTTATTCTGAACAAAAGCAAACCTGTGACAACAATCTAGCATTAAGTCTCTCTTATAGTACTTCAAACCTCTAATCAGGCACATTTCTAAGGGGCTTTTATTTCCTACTATATCAACTTTTCTTCGGGATATGGACGTTCCGTAATCCAGGCTAAAGAGCCAAAGGCAAAAAAAAGAGGGGAAAAAAAGGAATTAGTTGATAGTGAAAATGTATGCAGCTATATTTTTCATTATGGTTACAATTTTAAATTCATTTATATAAGGACACAAATGTCAATTTTTGCTCATTTTTTTTTAATTTCTTTAAGTAGGCTCTACACCCAATGTGGGTCTTAAACTCGTGACTGAGATCAAGAGTTGTAGGCTCTACTGACTGAGCCAGTCAGGTGCCCCAATTTTTGCTCTTTGTTATGTCCACAACACACAACACTGTATTTGGACATAGGTGCCCTCTACGTGTTTGTTGAATAAATAGAATGAAGGACTGAATTAATAAATAAATTTACTGTGTGCTCATCTGGTCCCTTCTTCAAGTACCAAAAAGTCCCAGAAGGCTGGGTAACTTTGCAGTTAGCAACAGGGTATTAAGGTCCTCAAAAAGACTGTAATTGTTGTGGTTTTCTAGATGACCTGAATATATGAGTGAGTAAATAAAAAAAAGGATAAAGGGGTAAGTCAGTAAAGATTATTAATTGGGGACAGCTACAGTTTTTCAGATGTGAGTTTAAGTGAAGGGTGAGACTAAATGACAGAAAAGTAAGAAGGAAGAAAGATGCTGATTTAATTCAGAGACAGGGAAGGAGTGGGAAGAGAGAGAAGGAGGGAGGGAGAGGGAGAGGGAGTGAGGTCACTGCTTGGGCATATAGTTAACTACCTAAGTAACTGTTTTTTGAACAACTTTTCTTCTTAGGGTTTCTTCTCAGAAACATGTGACAGTTTGCTTAATCAAAAATATCTCTTTTGGGGGCACCTGGGTGGCTCAATTGGTTGAGCATCCAACACTTGATTTTGGCTCAAGTCTTGATCTCACAGTTTGGTTCTCCTGAGATTGAGCTCTGAGCTGGGTGTGGAGCCTGCTTAAGATTCTCTCTCTCCCTCTCCCTCTGCCCCTTCCTCCCTCAAGCTCCTGCCAGTAGTAAAGCAGAGTAGTAACCCCAAGACTGCTCAAATAGGGAGGGAGGGAGGGAGATAGGTGATAGCAGTTTTATCAGATTAGGCTACACTCAGAGGTAACATTTGATGAATACCTTGAAGTAAGTGAGAGATCAAGCTATAACAACATCTGGTCAAAGCTGTTCTGAATGTGGAGAAATTATATAATGGTAATCTATATTGAGCTGTCATTTCTCACCATCAGCTTTAAAATTGATTAAAATGTGTTTTCTGGGAAGAATAAGCATGAATCCTTAATTATTCCTTTGTGCTTTTTTTTAACTTTTTAAATGTTTATTTATTTTTGAGAGAGAGAGAGAGAGAGAGTGAGTGAGTTTGGGCGAGGGGCAGAGAGAGAAGGAGACACAGAATCCCAAGTGGGCTCAAGGCTCTAAGCTGAACTGTCAGCACAGAGCCCAACACGGGGCTCGAACTCACGATCTGTGAGATCATGACCTGAGCAGAAGTCAGACGCTCAACCAACTGAGCCACCCAGGCTCCCTCTTTTTTCTTTTAATAACAATTATGACAAGCATTTATCATAATGATCCATATTACAGGGTACCAGGTAGATTTTTTATGTTTACTTTTTAAGTACTTAGTGAACTTATGAAATAGGAATTATTATCTCCATTTAGTAGGTGAGAAAAATAAAAAGCAACAGGGCTAGGTAAAGGTCACAAAAATTTGTAACGACTCAGCAAAATTATTTATTTAAATCAGCTAGTATATATGTATGTATGTATGTGTGTGTTTGTATATATATATGATTATAGTTACATATATGACATCATCCACAGTTGCAGGAAAGGTTTTTTCTGAGTACCACACTTATTTCCACTGTCACTTTGCTTTATCCTGATGGGCATAGGATATAATAAGCAAGACAGTACCTCACACAAAATGTAATGGGGCACCAAAAAATTCAGTAATCAAGATAAATAATATTTTAGAAATCAAAATCAATGTATAAATCCATGATGAATAAAATATCACAGTTTTAAATAATGACAGGATCAGACCCTGCACTTAACATACCTCACTTGCCTCACCCGAATCACAGACCTGTCTAACATTTCAATTAGTCCTTTTTCCACACAGCAAAGAGATAACTGATGAAGTTTACATGATACCCTTCCTAGGGGTATATTAGTACGTGACAAAAGAAAATCTAATTGCATCCTGTCAGACCAACACTTTGGAGTTCAGTCTTTTTATTGACCCCTTAAATTACTGCATGAACATGGCCTTCCAACATTTTTCTGAAAGCAAAGCTGGGTTCACAGAGACTGTGCTAAACAGTGTTCTGTTCTGCAAAATGCACCCATGGCTGCCCGGGAATGTTTATACTCTTGAGTCAGTCACTGGTTGAAAATGCTGGCTGAAAATACTTAAATTCTTTCAGATCCAGGTAATAAATTATGTCTTGGTCAGTTTCTAATAACAAGCTATTTCTTTAAATTGCATATAAGAGCGTAACACTAAACCCGGCGTATTTATTTATTATTCTCTCCAGGGCTAGCTGTAGGCAAAATTATGAAGTAGGTTGAGTTTATCCTTAACAGACTCAGGTCTCCATAATACATGCAGATTCCCATTCTCCTCACCAACTACCCAAATGCCCTCCATCAGCCCGCATTGGCCCTCTGGAAAGCACACCAAACTTTTGCACACTTCCCATTATGGAAAGAGGCCCACAAGCTTTACAGTGCCACAGGACCTGAAATTAGGTAGCTGTGATTAAAAAACAATCACTCATGGGGCACCTGGGTGGCATTTCTGACTTTGGCTCGGGTAATGATCTCAAGGTTCGTGAGTTTGAGCCATGTGTCAGGCTCTGTGCTGACAGCTCAGAGCCTGGAGCCTGCTTTAGATTCTGTGTGTGTGTGTCTCTCTCTCTGCTCCTCTTCTGCTCACCCTCTGTCTCTCTCTCTCTTTCAAAAATAAATATTTAAAACAACAACAACAACAAAAATCACTCATAGTAAGTCATCCCAAGGTGTGATATCCAACAATATTTTAATGTGTTTTCATGGCAAAAATGTTAGCATTTTAACAGACATTAGAAGAGAAAAAAACCTATGAGGGCACAAAACTGTATGTATACACACACACACACACACACACACACATATATACACATATACATATACACATATATCATCAGCTATAAATTAATCATATGACTATAAGAAAATGTACTGAATTTTTTATGTTTTTAACATTTATTTATTTTTGAAAGAGAGAGTGCATGTGAGGGAGCAGGGAAGGGGCAGAGAGAGGGAGACTGAGGATCTTAAGGAGGCTCCCACTGTGAGTGCAAAGCCTGTTGTGGGGCTTGAACTCACAAAACTTGAGATCATCGACTACTCAACCAAATGAGCCACCCGAGCACTCCAAGTATTGAATTTTTTTTATTGTGCTTTAAAAGTTACGCATAAGTATGGGGTGGCATTTAGGATTTTTTTTATTTTCCTTTTTTCATGAAAAAAATGTTTATTGTGAAATAATATCTTTATTGTGAAATACTTTATATAAACAAAGCATAGAGGATAATGAATATCAAGTAGCCAACCCAACTTCAATGAATCTCCTCATTTTTCCCTATTCACTTTAAAATGTATGTTAAAACAAAATTGAAACCTTCAGTAAGGGCATTTGTAAATCTCCTGTCCTGGAGGTAACCATTTTCACTAATTTAATATTTACTATTACTTTATAAATTATTATACCATTTAAATTTATGACCAAAAACAGTAAGAAGTAGAAGTTTGGAAATTTTCAAACACTATATAAATCCTGTCATCCTGTATTTATCTGTGACAACCTGCTTTTTTAGGTCAACTATTTTTTTTAATTGGTCCATTTTGATTCATGTAGCTCTTCCTCATTCATTTTAATTCATAAAATGAAGTAACTCATAACTATTTTCATTAGCATTCCCTGGTATCTGGTGAAGTTAAAAATCTATTCCTATATTAATTATCCTCTCTGTTAATTATGTTTATATCACATTCTGCATTTTATAGCAGTGAAAATACTTTATTCCAATTAAAATATCTACCAATGACTCTTCAGGTATTGTGGAACTTCATAAGGAAGTTCTTACTGCTCTAGGGACCTTCCAGTATGTCTTAGATACATCTAGTGCTGCTGTTTTTGTATCAAAGACTAATTCTGATTGTTTCAATCATCATTCATTGTGGCTTACAAATTATGATTAAGTATATAAACATAAATACCAACTTCCCTAAGTTCAAAAATTCTCATTTATTACATTTTATATGAGACTTTGGATAAGAAACTTAACATCTGCATGTCTCAATCTCTTCACCATTAAATAAGGTAACAGTAATAACGTCAACCCTTCACACTCTAAATGCAGCAGGATTGTTGGAAGTATCTAATAGTAACTAGTAATTGATGTAAAGTTAGACTGCTGCCTGGCGCATAGTTATTAAGAGTAATAGTAGTAGTAGTAGTATGTAAAGTGATAATATATACATATATAAATATGTATATGTATATGTGTGTGTATACATATTCTCTGTTAGTTATTGTTACTAACCACCCCAATTATAAATCATGTGTCATATTATGTACATTAAAATGTGAGAATAGCCTTCAGTAATCACATTTTGGTTTATCTTATTTGTTTCTTTCCACATGGCATGTAATTAGTTTTTAAACCATTATGTTTTCCCTCATCCCATATGTTTTATGGTCTATCTTTGAGCTCTTGGCTATTTTCATTCTCCATTTCAGAGAAAATCTTCTTTTTACTTACATATATGGCCCTGTAAACCTTACTGAATGCCATGAAAATACTTTGAAACTTTTCAGTGAAAGATACTGTGAAAATGTCATTGTTTTTCATTTTCAGATGTCTCAAAACAGGTAAATCTCTAAATGCAAAGTCATATCCTTTCCAAGATCTTAGCAAAAAATTGCCATTTTAGAATATGGCTATAGCAGGAAATGTCACTTTGTTGTAATGCTACAAAATAGTATTTTTGACCCCAGTACTAAAGACTAGGTTAAAAGCTTCTAAACTAGAGATATCCTTTGTAATTGACTGTGAATCCCCTTAAGGTACTAAAAATTGAGGGATCAGAATACAGAAATATAGGAACAGCATGGTATAGTTAAGGCCTAAGAGCGTTAAAATCTAATCACTAACCTGAAAACAAGACAGATGCAACCACATTTTCAAAATAGTCTTTAACATTCCTTCCATATAACCTCTTTATAACTCACCTCTCTCTCTCTCTCTCTCTCTCTCTCTCTCTCTCTCTCATCAATCAATAGCAGCTAACTAGAAATTTTTTATTCAAAAATTTTCCTTGAAGTTGTAATCAGGGTAAAAATAAGTTTAGAATCCAAATGGAGCACACTGTTTAATAATAATACTGAGCATGTTGAACTTATGAATTGCACAACTTCTGCTATTAGAGAAGAGAGTGGTGGAAGAAAGATGCAGAGGTTAATAAATGTCACAAAACAATAATCTTCTTCATGAAAATGGTAAAGATACAGAAAGAGAAGTGCCAATTATTTAATATATATTTTTAAATTATAAATCCTCTACTTGTGTGCTGAGAAATCCAAATAATACAATAGTTATAACGTTAAAACTGGTAATTTCCCACTCCTTTCTAGAGCCACTTCCACATATCACCACTTGAGCGGTTTTGCTTTTGTATTTTCAAGTTAAATACATAAGAATGTACATAATTATATAAATATTTTAAAGTGATAATATATACATATATAAATATGTATATGTGTGTATATATATATCCTCTGTTAGTTATTTTTACTGACCATACATCATAGATATTTTTCACATAAATAATCTTTGTATAAACTATCTTATTCTATGAAAATGGAGCAGATTATTCTGATACATCATTGAACCATAGTACATTTATCCACTCCCCTACTGATAGACATTTGGATTCTCCCCACTTTTTTATTTTTGCAAAACATGAATAACTATATTCATTCATTCATTCATTCATATTTCTTAGTTATGAGATATAATTATTTTAAGTGTATGTAGATTCTACCAAAGAAACTTTCAGATATATTGTACCAATTTCTATTTCTGCCAACAGGGTATAATAGTGACCAGTCCTTCATAAGATTCTCAAAATTTGAAGTAATTAAGCCTTCCTAAGATTGAGCCAGTCTGATAGCTAAAAGACGGTTGAACTGTCCATTTACATTTTCTTGACATCTAATGAGGTTAAGAATTTTTGATATATTTAATGCTTATACATATACCTTTCTATATATTATACATAAATTTAATTTGTACATATATTAGGTTGACTATATATGGCTTTTATTTATGGTATATTTTTATCATAGAAGTTTCCAGTGTTTATATAATCAATCATAGATGCAAATGGCTTTTGGGATTGTGTAAATTATTAGTAATAACTTCATCATAGACATCCCATTCTTTAAGATGTTTTCTTTAAAAAATATTCTGTAGAGTTATTTATTTTTTTCCTTAACATATTGTTTTGTTGTGGTTTGCTTACTTGCTGTGACAAATGTAGCTAGGATGAATAATTTTAAACTCTTCCCCAAGTTAGTCTTTGGTTTCATACTCAGATAGGACAATTTTCAATGACTGTAAATCCTACCTGTTTACTTGAAGTGAATGTAATATGATAGTTTATAAAACTTTAAACCTTTTCCTTCATACTATTGTTTTAAAAATATCTTAGACTTCCTTAAAATCCTCTACCCATAAATGTGATTCCACTTCTATACAAACTGTGAAGCTTTCCAATCGTGCCTGGCTGGTGTTCTCTGTGAATATTAACTCTGCAGTTTTGGAATTAACCTGCAGGCCTTTGCAGATCTGAGACCATTCTAGGGAAAAACACCTTAGGGACAACTTATTTTCTAATTAAGATAATAGTTTCTTCATGTTTTTTTTTTTTCTATATGACAGTGTTTTCCTACTGCATAGATTTTACTATATTGATGTAAAGAATACTTGAATGTGTTGGAAAAAAAAAAAAAAAGAGTTCTAGTCAAGTGAATTCTAAGTGATTCCAATGATTTGATGAGATCCTTTAAGCACCCAAGACCTTGCCTCCTCTTAAATTCTTGTTATTACACATTTTAGAGAATTTTTGGTTTCATACCCTTTTTATCCTCCTCCTGAACAATCTGTTATCCTGGCAAGTACTATTTTGACAAGAATGACATTTGAGCTCATTTATTAGCTTCCAGTTTTATTGCATTCATATTTGTATTTTTTTGTTTAAAAATCCTGTCCTCTTCCTCAAATTTTCTTTAGGATTTTCCAGCTAGATTTTCAGGTAAAATTGTCTTAAGGAAATAATTTCAAAGATGAATTATTACTGCTACTTTCCCTAGGTCTTTTCCATAGTCAAACTTCACCAAGTCCATTGCTGAAATTGACTGTTTATGTTATTCTATGCACACTCCTCTAATTTAACTCTCTTTACTATTATATAGAGTTATTACTCTATTTATTTGTTGGAATTCTTAAAAACTTCCTGTGATGTTCCTTATATCTGTCCAAAGATGTCACATCAGTTGTCTTTTCTTTCTTAAGCCCCATTTAGATTTTGAAACTTAATGCATGTAACCCATATCAACTCCCAACATCTTCCAGGTCCCTCTGAAATATGCAGGATATCATTTCTCTTCTAGTAAAAGAAAAAAATATATATCATAAACAAAAGAAAATATACAAATTAGCAAGCAAGAATAATAAAAAAGAGGATTGTCATTGGGAAATCATGTCAATGAAGCAAGTCTGTCCCCACAGGGTAATAGATTGCCAAGGCTGTAAACATGTTTCCGTAAGGGAGTTAATCAGGCAAGCCCATACTCACGACTCTTGGTACAATTTAGGCTACTAAGAAACTGCCTGGGACGGATGGGTATACTCAAGCCTTACATTCTGATCCATTCATGTGGCAATATTCCTAGTGATCTGAAGAGTCTTAAGGGAGGTTGATTCAACAATGTTTTAGTCTTCTATTTTTCCATCTGTACCAAAACCTAAAATCTCTGAAACTTCTATACATAATGAGTACCCTAAATCTAGCTTTTATCTTCCGCGCTTCTCAAACTTAATGTGCCTAAGAATCATCTGGGAATCTTGTAACAATACAGATTGTAATTTAGTAGGTGTAGAGTATGCCTGTGATTCTGCATTTCTAAGAAAATTCCCAGGAGATGCTAAAACTGTGGCTCTGTGGACCACACTCTGAGTCCCAGACCTTAGATTCATTCTTTACCTGAGAAAAACTGCGGGATGGTTCCAATTATGAAAACAATTACTATGACCAATAATGGTGGCTATAAAAGAGTTCACATTTATATGGCATTTCAAATTGACAGAACACTTTGACATTTGTTAACTCCTTCTGATATTCACAATAACCCCCTGATGAAGGCAGGGCATTAATTATTCACGAGAGAAATTGAAGGAATGTTAACTCTCTTGCTCAATGTCACACAACTAATAAGTGGCAAGGTGATTTGTGAGGTTAACTCAGACATAGAGACAATATAACACAATGGCTAAGAGCACAGCTTTGTCTTTGAATATAGCCTCTTTCACATCTTATGTGACAGTGTACAAGTTACTTAACCTCTCTTTTATTTTCCTCATTTATAATCTGGACAAGCCTGTTTCATATGTTTGTTAGGCTTACCAACCTCAGAAGTTCCTCATGTGAATGGCTATCACATAGTAATCACTAAACAAATGGTAACTGCTGCTGTTGTGTGTTGTCGCCTTTATTATCTCAGAACTCTGCTGAATTTCTGCAGATACCCCATGTACTAGCAAAACCTTAGTGCCCACCTGCAAGGAATATCTAACTTCTCTGAAGCACTTGACCATGATGGGCTCTACATGGAAAATATGACAAGATTAGACCCTAGGAGGGAGCCTTTGAGTGTGTCTTTATTTAGCTGGATATGTGGGAGGACTTGCATGGAGCTGCCTATTGATGTGTTGTTATGTATATAAAGAATTTCTGCCTGCAGAGTTTCCACTATGGCGCCTTTCACAAACCTACAAATCCATGCACGTTTTCTTGAAGTGTAGAATAAAAGTCATTTTTTTGATGGTGGGATGCTGGCGAACCATTATATGTGGCTAGGTTTCAGATGATTTCACCACTTATGTTTTCTGCCAAAGTAACTGAGCAGTGCCTTGTGAAAGAGCTGAAAAATGACATCCATATCAGTGACAGATAAATGAGAAAGAGCAAAACAAAAGAAAGGACTGTATCATTATTGACAAGTTCATGGGGTATGACTTATGAAATTGTCTCAATAATCATTAACTGTGTTTTTTGCCTTTTATGAACACTGACATCTAGGCTGGGGTAGCAAGTCTTTTTAAATGTCTTAAATAAAAATACTCATTCTCTTTTGGGTTGGTTTTTTCATCAACTGGAATAAAGGTATAACCTTTTTCCTATTTAAAATTTATCATGACTTCTTTTCAGTAACATGTATCAGTTTTGTGGTTGGAAAGTTTATGGTTCCAGGTATTTTTTTTTTTTTTTTGAGAGAGAGAGAGAGAGAGGGAGGGAGGGAGAGAGAGAGAGTGAGCATGTGCAGGTGCCAGCAGGGGAGGGGCAGGGGGAGAGGGAGAGAGAGAATCTTAAGCAGGCTCCACACCCAGTATGGAGTTTAATGGGGGCTCAGTCTCATACCATGAGATCCTGACCTGAGCAGAAACCAGGAGTTGGACACTTAACTAACTTAGCCACCCAGGCGCCCTGATTCTAGGTATTTTGACTTCTAATCATTTTTCATCTAACTTGATCATAATGTGAGTCTCACTGCTATAATGCTTTTAAGAGATTTTAGGTATGCAAGCAAAGTAAAAGTATAGAACAAAGATAAATACTTAAGGTAAATTTTAGGATAAAAAACATAAGATTATGTTTCATAGGACTATCAGTAGGGTGAACAATTGGTCAGCTCAGTCAACCAGCTCAGCTCTTATTTCACTGAATAGCTGATTGACTTTTGAGCAGCTGAACTATTGGTATAGAAGATGGGATTGAGAGACAAAATTTCCTTATTATATGGGACTTTTGGATGAGGAGAACAGATAAAATGTCTATGTAGTCTCTTTTTGCAATGAAATAATAAGGAATAAGGAATGTGCACTACATAGCAGGAAAAAGCTAGCAAGTAAGACAAAGTTAAGGAATTATTTGCACCCTTCCACGAGCCATATTGTATTAAAACATAAGTTTATAGACGTGCCTGGGTGACTCAGTTGGTTAAGTGTCTGACTTTGGCTCAGGTCATGATCATGTGGTTCCTGAATTTGAGCCCCGCATCAGTCTCTGTGCCAATAGATCAGAGCCTGGAGCCTGCTTTGCATTCTGTGTCTCCCTGTCTCTGCCCCTCCCCTGGTCACACTCTGTCTCTCTCTGTCTCACTCAAAAATAAATACACATTGAAAAAATGTTTTAAAAAGAACATAAGTTTACAAAGAATGTCTAATGACATTGGATAAAAGTTAGCAATGATATTTAATTTAAAAGCAATTATTTTATTGTAGTATGACTTTCAGCAACATAAAAATAATACGTATTCATATATAGAAAGTGAGAGTAGAAGTAAATACACCAAAATTTTAATTACATTGGGACTATGAGATAATTTTCATTTCTTTTTGAGTATATTCTATATATTTTTACAAAATGGCCATATGGTTTAGGAATTACTTTAATAACCAAACATATGATAAACATTTTAAAAATAAAATAAAACCTAGAAACAGGACTATATTTTGCATTTAAAAGGGCAGATAGGATCTTTTGAAGTCACATTGGCTTTGGTTCAAATGTTAACCTGTCACTCAATTAGTAAGTTTAGGCTATGGTGTATCAGGCAGCCCCAATGGTCTCCTTGGCTTAACAAAATGAAGTTCATTTCTTGTTCATTCAAAGGCCACTGTTACTCCAAAGAAGCTGTACTCCATAGGGTGGCTCAGCATTCCAGGCTAATTTGCTCTATGACTCCTATGAATAATACACCCATGCTTTCACAGGCTGTGTGGCATTGGAAAAGAGGCTAGGGAGGTGAGCGTCGGCAATTAAGTGAATCACTTCCAAAGTGGCACCCAGCATGTCAGCTCCCATTTCATTGCCAAGATCAGTAACCATAGTTGAAAGTGTAGGCTTCCTTGTACTAGAAGTACAAGAGAGACAAAGTCCTGATAAACCTTAGTATCACCCACCATAGCCATTAGACTCCTACAAGCCACGGGACTTGGACTCCTCTCAGATTTATGTAATCATGTAAGAGCCTCATATGACTAAAGTATAAAACGTATGTAAAGCCACTCCAAGTCTGGAGTAAGTAGTTCGTAAATTTTGTATCCTCCTTTGGGTTATAGCTGAGTCAAATACATAAAAACTGTAATGCTAGTCATCTGTATCATAGTATTCCTATTCCTCCTGTCTTTAAACTATCTGACATGACATGGGTAACTACACCTTCTTTGGGTTCAACAACAGGATTTTTTATATTGTATTATCCTTCTAATCCAGGGTGCCTAGTGGGTCTATATGAATCAGTGATTTGTTCATAAAGCTCAATATGATCTTCTTTTTTTTAATATGAGATTTATTATCAAATTGGTTTCCATACAACACCCAGTGCTCATCTGAACAGGTGCTCTCCTCAGTGCCCATCACCCACTTTCCCCTCCCTCCCACCCGCCATCAACCCTCAGTTTATTCTCAGTTTTTAAGAGTCTTTTATGGTTTGCCTCCTTCCCTCTCTGTAACTTTTTTCCCCCTTCCCCTCCCCCATGGACTTCTGTTAAGTTTCTCAGGATCCACATAAGAGTAAAAACATATGGTATCTGTCTTTCTCTGTATGACTTATTTCACTTAGCATAACACTCTCCAGTTCCATCTACATTGCAACAAAAGGCCATATTTCATTCTTTCTCATTGCCAAGTAGTATTCCATTGTGTATATAAACCACAATTTCTTTATCCATTCATCAGTTTATGGACATATAGGCTCTTTCCATAATTTGGCTATTGTTGAAAGTGCTCCTATAAACATGGGGGTACAAGTGCCCCTATGCATCAGCACTCCTATATCCCTTGGGTAAATTCCTAGCAGTCCTATTGCTGGGTCATAGGGTAGATCTATTTTTAATTTTTTGAGGAACCTCCACACTGTTTTCCAGAGTGGCTGCACCAGTTTGCATTCCCACCAACAGTGCAAGAGGGTTCCCGTTTCTCCACATCCTCTCCAGCATCTATAGTCTCCTGATTCGTTCATTTTAGCCACTCTGACCAACATGAGGTGATAATCTCAGTGTGGTTTTGATTTGTATTTCCCTGATGAGGAGTGACATTGAGCATCTTTTCATGTGCTTGTTGGCCATCTGGATGTCTTCTTTAGAGAAGTGTCTATTCATGTTTTCTGCCCATTTCTTCACTGGATTATTTGTTTTTTGGGTGTGGAGTTTGGTGAGTTCTTATAGATTTTGGATACTAGCCCTTTGTCTGATATGTCATTTGCAAATATCTTTTCCCATTCTGTTGGTTGCCTTTTAGTTTTGTTGGTTGTTTCCTTTGCTGTGCAGAAGCTTTTTATCTTCATGAGGTCCCAATAGTTCATTTTTGCTTTTAATTCCCTTGCCTTTAGAGATGTGTCAAGTAAGAAATTGCTGTGGCTGAGGTCAGAGAGGCTTTTTTCTTGCTTTCTCCTCTAGGGTTTTGATGGTTTCCTGTCTCACATTCAGGTCCTTCATCCATTTTGAGTTTACTTTTGTGAATGGTCTAAGAAAGTGGTCTAGTTTCATTCTTCTGCATGTTGCTGTCCAGTTCTCCCAGCACCATTTGTTAAAGAGACTGTCTTTTCATTCCTGGGCTGCAGGGCTAGTTCAATATTCGCTAATCAATCAATGTGATACATCTCATTAGTAAAAGAAAAGTTAAGAACCTTATGATCCTGTCAGTCGATGCAGAAAAAGCATTTGACAAAATTCAGCATCCTTTCTTAATAAAAACTCTCGAGAAAGTTGGGATAGGAGGAACATACTTAAACATCATAAAAGCCATTTATGAAAAGCCCACAGCTAATATCATCCTCAATGGAGAAAAACTGAGGTCTTTCCCGCGAAATCAGGAACACGACAGGGATGTCCACTCTCACCACTGTTGTTTAACATAGTGTTACAAGTTCTAGCATCAGCAGTCAGACAACAAAAGGAAATCAAAGGCATCAAAATTGGCAAAGATGAAGTCAAGCTTTCACTTTTTGCAGATGACATACTATTATACATGGAAAACCTGAGAGACTCCACCAAAAGTCTGCTAGAACTGATACATGAATTCAGAAAAGTCTCAGGATACAAAATTAATGTACAGAAATCAGTTGCATTCTTATACACTAATAATGAAGCAACAGAAAGACAAAGAAACTGATCCCATGCATAATTGCACCAAGAATCATAAAATACCTAGGAAAAAACTATAGAAAGCTTATGAAGGAAACTGAAGAAGATACAAAGAAATGGAAAAACATTCCGTAATCATGGATTGGAAGAATAAATATTGTTAAAATGTCGATACTACCCAAAGCAATCTACATATTTAATGCAATCCCAATCAAAATTGCACCAGCATTCTTCTCAAAGCTGGAACAAGCAATCCTAAAATTTGTATGGAACCACAAAAGACCCTGAATAGCCAAAGTAATATTGAAGAAGAAGACAAAAGCAGGAGGTGTCACAATCCTGGACTTCAAGCTGTACTACAAAGCTGTAATCTTCAAGACAGCATGATATTGTCACAAAAACAGACACATAAACAAATGGAATAGAATAGAGACTCCAGAATTGGACCCACAAAAGTATGGCCAACTAATCTTTGACAAAACAGGGAAGAATATCCAATCAATATGCTTTTCTAAGGTAAGAGAGTGCCCACAGCAGGCACTACAAAAAGAATAGCCAGGAACTTTATCATATTAGCTTCCTCTGTTCCCATCTGCTGACAGAAGCCAGCAAAATCATTTTACTGAACCATGCCAAGTTTATATGATTCATTGACTTAGATGTCCTCTCTCCCCAAGGAGACATGCAATATAGATGGAAAATGAGTGATCTTTGGAATTAGACGTATGTATATTGAAATCTTACTTCTATCACCTATGTGCCATGCAATCTCAGGAAACTGATCTAGCCTCATAGAACTTCAATTTCTTCTTAAAAAAAAATAGAGATAAAAAATATTTACCTGCGGCAGATGCTTTTGATCCCCCACATCACCTCTCTTAGGCCAACCTCTGATTTCAGTCTCAGTTTTGGTAAGCGACTGGGTACAGCTGCCAGCATTCACCTCATGGGTTCATCTCTCTGCTTTTCTGCATGAGGGCCTTCCCTTCCAGTGCCTGCTCAACTCACAACAACAACTCAGATGGAGTAGAGGAGACCTAACACCCCCTGCAGACAGAAATCCTCAATAAATGCTCCAGCCTCTCATGCTTCTAACAGATGATTCTGAGAGGCATTTCCTACACTTCCCAAAGTCCTAGTGAAATCTTGCCTGCATTCCCCACAGCAGAATCCACAATAACACATTTCAGGTGGTCTTTTCCTTCCTCCTTTCTTCCCCTAATGCCTCATTCTCTGTATGTGGATCACATCCCATGTAAACTGTCCACACTCAAATGCTTACCTTGCATTCTGCTTTGAGACGACCCAAACTTTCACAATAACAAACTTCAGAAAATGCCTACAGTGTTTCTTTTATATTTTATAAATGTCAGGTCATTTTCTTTTGTGTAAATTAATCTTAAATAAATTCACCCAGTTCTTCTGAAACATTCATATTCTATATGGCCATTGGACTTGTAACTTCTTATCATGATGTCAGGTGGGTTGGCACAGTGGAAGGTGGTATTTCTGAATACCATTCCTGTATGAGGACAGCTAGAAATAAGCTAATTATGCTCACAAGTGACTGTGAAAACCCAAACTAAGTGTATTTCCAACTCAAGTACCCTTAAGTAGGTCCCAAAACGCCCTGGCCACTCCAAAATTATGCAACCCAGGGAAAAGTGTGACAGAGAGGATTTCAGAATGGAAAAAGAGAATAGTCTAGCTTACCGTGGTGTTATACTATCTTACTGTAGAAGGTTTAATGAAAACATAAGGCTGTGTGAACACTTGCTATAACTCTTCTCAGGACCTTGGAAGAGATCAGTGCAAGTGAGGGGCCTAAAGCTTAAGCTTCATTAGCTTCGTGATAAATCCACCTCAGGTCATGGCTATTAATAAATTACTGTTGGATGACAGAAGGACTAGGAGAGAAAGAGGAATAAGGAAGAGCATATCTTCTTATGATACCATTTTGTATTCCATGTGGAAAATATAGGGTAGAGTCATATGGTAAGCCTTTTATTTTTTCCCTCAATTATTAAAATCTTTATTTAAAAATGCATGAAGAACTTTCTTTTAAGGGTAACGAAAAAAAGGTAAGGTTTTAAATTTTAAGCATGTACTTATTCTGGGAATGAATTGAAAATGAACAAGAGGAAGAGTAAAACCATGTATTCATCTGGCACTTGGGATTTTTCATATATGGGTGTGAGACTAAAGAAAGAATTTGATAAGTAAAGGATTTCAAAAGAGAAATAAAATAACTTAAAATTCCAAAGTCTCTTCAAACATTTTACATATAATTGGCATGCTAATTACACTTTTATGTTTTATTTGTGTCATGCTAGATCCTTTCTAGCAATGCCGCTGTTGCCCTATTAAAGTATTGCTTGTAGTCAAATAAATAAAATGTTTCCTTTAGTGCATTGTGTGTGTGTGTGTGTGTGTGTGTGTGTGTGTGTGTGTGAGAGAGAGAGAGAGAGAGAGAGAGAGAGAGAGCGCGTTTCAGATTGGTCTTTCCTCTAATTATCCTGAATTAGTGAGATTTTACTGAATGTTTGTCTGTTTGTGGTTAGATTATGTATATTTGAGACTGATGATTAGACAGCTGCTCAATGTATAATCCTAAACCTAAACCATAAAGAAACAACACAAAAGAAAATTAAAAGGAAAGGAATTATTATATTCCAGTCCAGAAGTAATAAAGAACATTATCTAAAATAATCACATTCTTTATTCAATAGAAGCTGTCAAATTTTCATCCCTCAACTTTATCATTCTTTTGTGGTTACAGAATAATTTTTTCTTAAAAAAAGAAGTTTTTTCCAAATAAAATTATACAAAACTAATATATCCAGTTACTGGAAGAAAAAGTAAAGCAAACTTTATTTTTTAATTTATTTTAAACAGTTTTTTTTTTATTTTATTTATTATAGAGACAGAGAGCATGAGCATGGGAGGGGCAGAGAGAAAGAGGAAAACATAGATTCCGAAGCAAGCTCCAGGCTCTGAGCTGTCAGCACAGAGCCTGATGCAGGGCTCGAACTCACAAACTGTGAGATCATGACCTGAGCCAAAGTTGGACACTGAACCAACTGAGCCACCCAGGCGTCCCATAAAACAAACTTTTTAACACCGAGGTGTTTTTCTAAACTGAAACAGTTAGCTAGCTAGCTAGTAATACACAAACATATCTGTACAAGAGGACCATTGAGAAACTGACTGGGAACTTGTTCCCAATATTGTAGAAAGTTTAGAAGACAGTGGTTTCTCTCCACCCTCCCCAGCAGGTAGCCAGTGCCTGTTGCTCTGGTTGTGGCCTGCTCACATCACAGGACCTTAGGGGCCACTGGTGTTTCACAGCCCCAAAGAGAAATGGATACACAATGGACGGTTATCACTGCCTCTAAGACCCTCTGAACTTTAGTTTGAGAATTCAGAATGTTAAGAAAGTAGAAGTTGGCAATTAGGGAGAAAGAGTGAGAAAGAGAAAGAGAGTGATTTAGTAAGTGGCAGAAACAAGTGTTCATTCCCATGCTTCAGAGGTGACTGGAGCAGCCGTGGGTTAGGAGGACCTGAGAAACGTGCTGTGGCTTGGGGAGGTCCCACGGTCCTATTTTGGCATGGCAGGGATTTGGGCACCTGCATCCAGGAACCCTCTCGGCTTCACCTGCTTCCTGGCAAATTGAAGTACAGTGCAGAAAGAATACAAGTGGTTATACGGAAAGATTATTGGTGCTGTTTTTCCTCTCAGAAAAGTTTTCTCTTTATTCTCTAACCTGTTAATACTTGTTAACACATGTTAAATACTTGTTTGTGTTTATGATTTTGTGAAATGAAACTAGTTCTTGATCTCAAAGAGTAATGCAATATAGAACAAAATAATTATAGGAAATACTTTGTATTGGGGCGCCTGGGTGGCTCAGTCAGTTGAGCATCCAACTTCAGCTCAGGTCATGATCTCACGGTCTGTCAGTTCGAGCCCCACCTCCGGCTCTGTGCTGACAGCTCAGAGCCTGGAGCCTGCTTCGGATTCTGTGTCTCCCTCTCTCTCTGCCCTTCCCTGGCTCGTGCTCTATCATTCTCTCTGTCTCTTAAAAATAAATACACATAAAAAAAAGAAATAATTTGTATCATAATATCCAATTTCTGCCTTAATGTGATGTAATTCTGGTCCTGTGACACCTTTCAGTGTCAGGCTGACTGATTCAGTCAAAGCTGAGACCACAGCAAACCCCAATATTAGCAATCCATGTAGGCTAATCAGTTGTCACACATACCTATGTATTTTATTTCCCAAGCTAGAGAGACCCCTGCAATTCTTAACTGAGTCTAACATACTACTGAAAACTTTTTTCTTGCCTTGCATGCCTGATTAGATAAAATGATCTTACACTATCATGAGCAAAACATATTTTAAGTTAATCTGCTTCAAAATTATATACCCAGTGCCTTCTAAAGAAAGAGACCACATAGAAATAACCACTAGTTTGAATTTTCAGGTTTCCTATAGGATAACAGGTAATTAAGAATAATTGACTGATACATGCCAGAATCTCACTTTGGTTTAGCAAATTATTGACAGGGGTCAAAAACAGTTTGTGACATGGAACGACTATGGTTTTTGACTTGTGTTCGTGTGTCTGTGATTGAAAGAGCACTAAAACGTCTCACTGATGGACTGGGGTGGGATTGGGGAAAGAATTTGGGCAAAGGGAGGCTCGGTTCTTTGTCCTATGGTGTAGACACTAAGTCCCATTCCTTAGTGGATCTCTCCATCTGAATGTCTTAAAGATGTCTCACATTTGAACTTAATGTCTTTCCCAGAATCTGTGCCATCTTTTTTTTATTATTACAGTGAATCCCAATCCTCCTCAGAAGCTGACTACCATTAGTCAGCCTAGATTCCTTCCCTCTCCTCTCCGTGGCCCTGCCTCCATATTCAATTTGACTGTCTCACAAATGTTTCTCAGATTTGCATCATCTGCTCCTCCTGGCCCTGCCACACCAACACTTCACTAATTTAGTCCCTCACCATTTCCTATTTGAAGTAAGGCCAAATAACAGTTGTGCTCACTTCCTATACTCTCTACTTTTCTAACCAGTCACTTGTGTGCCTTACACTGCTGTGGGAATTATTCTAAATGATAAAGCTGATCGTGACTCCTCCTTTCCTTAATCCACACTGGTTTTTCATAAACAGCAGGTTCAAGCTGTGTGCGGACCTGGTCCAACACACTTGGCCAGTGCCATCTGTCAGCAATCTTCCTTTTCCTTGACTGCATTTGCCTATCACACCTTATGCATCAGACATACTATATTGCTATGGTTCACTGAACTGACCATGTTTTTCTGTCATGTGTCTCTGTATGTGATGCTGTCATTTCCTAGACTATTCCTGTCGCACGTTGCTGCCTAAGTCAGACCCTTCCTTCAGAACTCACTCCTGCTGGGAAGGCCTTTCTGACACAACCTGCCCATGTTAAGGACCCCATCTGTCTGTTTGCATAGCATCCTAGACCACTTATCATAGAGCACTATAATAATCTTTTTATTTGTCTGAATTGGAGTTTTAGGTTTCCAGGACCATACTTTTATAGTCTGTTCACGGGTAACAGTTAGTGCAGGATAGCTCCACTCTATTCAGCCTCCTTCTGGAAGGGGGTTCTTTCTTCTCCTCACTTCGAAGACTCCCAGCCCCTAGCCACTTATGGTCCAATTCACTTTGCTCTCTTTTTCCCTAAAACCAGTCTCAGCTGGCAGAAAACATTATGCTTTCAAGCTCAAACCTGAATATCTCAAACCTAGGTTGGTAGCTTTAATGACATTGGATTTCTGCTTTTGGCAAAGGATCAAAAAGGGAAAAGTTGCTTTGGAGATACCAATAACAGCATGGATGGGAGAGAGCGTGATGAAGCGTGTGTACACAAAAACATGCAAACTAGCTTCCAGACATAAAATACTGTCATATGTTCAGTACTGGTTTTACAGATCCAAATGTTTAACCTTATTCTCACATTGGAGAAAAAAATACCCATTAAAAAAAAATTAGGTTGTAGATCTCTCTAAGTGATTAAAATCAATTAGGAATGAACTAGAAGTACAGTTCTTATATGATTATAGCTTATGAATTTAAGTACAATAGGTTCTAAAGTTAATGGATTTCAGCTTAGAATAGAGATGTTCCGTTAAAAGGTCTTGTTTTCATTGCTTTTTATGATCTTCCAAGCAGTCATTTAGGTGGTTGCCAAAAATAAGAAAAAGAGGTTATTTTAAGTATTAACACTTTTTTTCAGACACATGGTCATTGTTTCCAGTCAATCATCTGCAATATTAAAAGTGATCAGGCTGCTTTACATTTAATGAAGTGTTTCTGAGAAGCTATTTCTTTCCTTTATAATAACAACTATATCCCATATTCAAATATCACTTCATTCTTACCAGGACAAAAGCCTTCTGGCTTTTTTAAGAAAATCAACATAATCATTCAAACCAACACATTGACTGAAATGTTTTTTTTTTTTAATTTTTTTTTTAACGTTTTTATTTATTTTTGAGAGAGAGAGAGAGACAGAGCATGAACGGGGGAGGGGCAGAGAGAGAGGGAGACACAGAATCTGAAGCAGGCTCCAGGCTCTGAGCCATCAGCCCAGAGCCTGATGCGGGGCTCGAACCCATGGACCGCGAGATCATGACCTGAGCTGAAGTCGGCCGCTTAACCGACTGAGCCACCCAGGCGCCCCTTGACTGAAATGTTTTTAAAGATGGGCACGTATTTCTATACCTAAAGAATCTCACTAGAGATCTATGTATGTCATAAATCGTAAAGAATGTATTGTGCTACCAAAAATCTTACTTAGTATAAACTAATTAAGAAACATAGATACATTTATATTTGGAATTTTGCCTTCTACTGAATGAAATTAAAATGAGAATGGAAATTTTAAGGTAAAAATTGATAACATGCATCTTTAAAAATATAACAACACACTATAAAAGTAAAATATGAGAAAAGACTGGAGGTCATAAAGGTACATTTTTAAACGTGTTATTAGCAGTGTTGTTAACAATAGTATTATTTTTTATTCTATCTCTGTCAGGATCCCAGTAGGAAACAGCACATTCAAATTGGGGCAGTTTGAGGATAGTTTCATAAGGAATATTTAGGATTGTATGGTCAGGGTATAGAGAAGTCATATAGGACAGTGTGGTATTCTGACCTAGTACTAGAAGAGCTTTTAGAGTCCTTAGGGGAGGAGAGAGTTACTAGTTACCAGTTACCAAAATGTGGAAGGAGAGAGCTATGTAGAGAGGGCTTCTTTAGAAAACCTGTGACCTTCAGCATAGGACTCCATCCTGAGTAGAGGAACATACTATGTGGAATGAAGCTGGTGAAATACACAACCCACATTCATTCTGCTCCTTTCTACTCATCTTTTACTAGGGTTCCCATTGGCTGAACCCAGCAAGGCACCACAAGCCATAGTAGTCCGTCAGTGAAGTCCATACAGGTCAGCCTTTCTGGGCCGAGAGCACAGTGAAAATGGGTGGAGAGTACATCTGGAGAGATGAATAGGAAATATCCAGCAGAGTTGCTAATATTAAACATTATATTCTCTGTAAATAAACCATACATAGAGAATTTGTAACTTAATCTGTGAAGCAGGAAATTAAGTCAATATCATCTAAAGCCTCAAATTTAAAAAAAAAAAATCATACAAAATGCCTTCTTATTTGACATTTGCAGATATTAGCAAAATAGAATTTTGTGACTCAAGTTGATTAGCCAGTATAAACATCCAGACCAAATAGACTGGGGCTCTGACAAAATAGGCTGAGGGTCACCCTAGGAATGGACTATACATTGGTTCAGATATTCTATTCATATAAACTACATCTACTTTGATTTATCCATTCATCTGTTTATCCGTATGTCCATTTACTTGTTTATTCATTTATCAAATACTTAATGAGTCTGATTTTGTGCCATCTCTGCCTAAACTCTTCAGTGCCCATATTGATGGCCCTTCTAACATATTAGATTTTAATAACCAAATATTAGCACTTTTTAAACGTTTGAAACCTTTCAAAATCAAATCTCAAAATCTGAAATTATTCTTTGTGACCACAACTTATTACTGATTAGTCCTTCGTATTTTCCTCTTTAAAAAATTATTTTTTAAAGTTTATTTAGTTTTTTGAGAGACAGAGAGACAGAGAATCCCACTACTCTGGTAGTGCAGAGCCCAAAGTGGGGCTCAGACGCAAGAACTGTGAGATCATGACCTGAGCTGAAATCAAGAGTCAGACGCTTAACCGACTGAGCCACCCAGGTGCCCCTTAAAAACTTATTTTTAATTCTCATTGTGATTGTTTAGGCACCTACCTCCACCTACTGAACATGGGGTCTGCCATCTCAAGAAAGCCCTTCCTGCCATTAGAATATATTTTCGCTTGCCTACCTTAAACCTCCCTTTAAAGTTCTCAACTCAGGGTCTACTCTCTGTGACCACTTTCCAGTTGCAAATTTTCATTGGAAAAGTCACATGAAAATGCACATATTGGGTGAACATGAATTCAGGATTTCAATTAGATTTTTATGTTCTGATGTCTTTATTCATCTCTTCTTGATTTTCCATAAACTTGCCTATAATATTATGCCCAAATTATCAGTCTTCTCTAGTCTTATCTACAATTCTTTCCCTCTCAGAGTTGGTATTTACAACTTACCTATGCTGCAACTGTCTTATTTTCTGGAACTCCCATTCTCTGGCCCAACCTTTCTGTCTGTCAACTCTGTCTGTCAGCTCTCCTCTGATTCCAATTCCTCACCTGCCAACTTAAACTACATAATATATAACCAAAATAGTTTCTTTATATTTTAGTCAAATCCCTCACTTGATGCCATTCATGTGCTTATTTGATTTCTGCACTTGTACAAGCAGGCTGCTGAGTGCTGCCGCTGGGGAAAGGTGAACATGATGAGGACGTCACTTATTTTCTCTAGTCCACTGTTGTTGTTGTTGCTGTTGCTGTTGTTGTTTTTCCTTTTTCTCAGAACAGCTGCTTTAAGTCAGCAGCACTCTCTTAAAGTGCTATGTTTCACGTCCATCTCCTCACTCCCAGAAGATCACCTTGCCTGTAAATTCATGATTAAAATAGAAACCGTAAGGAGTAAACTCTCTTGACACCACACCCCACCTACATCTTTATTTATATCTATTCTCTTACTCATCCACTTCTCTTATGCCTTGAAAAGGAAATGTTCTGACTCACTCAAATGGATCTCTACCTTCTGCCTGGGTTCTATATCTGATCCCTTTCTTCTCTGTTCCTACAAAACTTTGCTATATCTTCTCTGTTCCTACAAAACTTTGCTACCGCCTGTCTCCCATATCTTCCTTCTTTCTCACTCATAAATTCCCATGATTTTTCCAACTTTATCAAATAGCTACCCCAGAGACAACTTCTTTAGGTCTGTATCATCTTCTAGCCATTTCTCTCTTTCTTTATAACCACCTTTCTTTAAAGAGTTGCCCAAACTAAATAAATGTCTGTTCTTGCTCCCCCAGTTATAGTTCATCTACTATTTATATCTAGAGTTCTGACCCAACAGCACATAAATTCTGCTTGAGTTTAGGAATTTTCAAGCCCAACGAGCGGTCTTCAACCTTTTCTTGCTTCCTTTCTCTGTGCCATTTCATACTAATTATATTCCCTCTTCTGAATGTTCTTTCAAGGCTTCTTTGACACCGCTACAGTTTCTTTATTTCTTCTCACCCTCTGACCATTTCCTCAGTCTTTTCCATTGCTCCTCAATGCTGCTCTCCCTAGGTCTTTTTTCTTCCTTCTATATACTTTCCCCTGACTCCACATGGCCTCCTACATTCCCATGCCATCAAATAATGACTGTAGATCACTTCTTGGCCTCTTGGCTAAGATCAAGTGCAAATAATGACTGTATACCAGCATTCCCCTAAATTTTGTACAACAAAATGGGAGCATGATACTAATGGATTACACATGTAATTGAATGCTGGTTCTGGTACTTAATAGCCAGGGTTAAGTTTGGCAAAACTTCTCTGAGCTTTGGACTCCACAAGTGTAGAAGTGAGAAGTAATGCCAGCCACAGAGGTCATGTGTGATGAACAAGGGCATCCAAAAGTACTAGGGCAGCTCCTAGTATATAGTAGGTATTTAAGAAAGGTACCTCATTTTCTCTCATTTTTTCTAATTATCCCTCCCCTTTCCCTTAAGCAAATACTTCTCCTAAATCCCAGTTCCATCATTTGTCTAGACAGGCACACTTGTTTTTTTTTTTCTTTTATATCCCCAGTCTAGCTTAATGGAGCTACTATTCTCTCAATTACTTATACAAGAAATCTTGGAGTTTTCATCCTGTACACCCTCTTTAGGTCAGCTCCAACCATACTCAGTATCCCAAATCCTATTAACATTTGCGTAAATATTACAGAAACGCTTTCTTTCCCTTCCCACTGCTCTTGCTTAATTATTCTATTTTGAAATGTCCCTGTAATGTTATAGTGTTTCTTTGCCTCCAAACTCAGTCCCTTCCCACTCAGCCCTGGAAATTATCATTCTACTTTAATCACAGGAATATTTCTAAATCAAAAAGTTTATCATGTTATTCAAGATTGTCTATGCTAACACCCACATACCATAACATACTAATGATGGTAGTTCAGGATCTAGTCTTCACTTTCTTACCCTCACCGTCCAAAGGCCCTTTGAGGGACTTCCATACTAAGCAATTTGCACTTTCTAAAGTCTAGTGTCGTTTTATTTCTGTCAGAAAGTGTTACTTCTGTCAAGAGTTCCCTCCTCTGCCCCTCTCTGTGTCTGCTGTCGAGTACATACTCATTCTATGGGAAATCAACAAATCACCACAGTCTATGAAACCCTCCCTTAGCTTTCCACCTTAATCTGAAAAGTTACTATACCCTTAGGTACCCGTGTTGTCTTGTAGATGCTTCCATGACAATGAACATTTATTTAACTTTCCGTCTTTTTTGGTAATTGTGAATGTTCTGACAACAGAGAATGTGTCTTATCATTACATCCATAGCATAGCACCTAGCTTATGTCTAGAAAATAGATGCTTAATGTATGTGTATTTGTTAAATGAATAGAAGACATAAGTTTACTTCACTCTTACCTGACGGACATCTGTTTTCTCCTCTGCCTTCTCTTTCTCATAATCTATCTAGATCAGTTCATGAGGCTCCTCATTCTCAGGTAGGCTGAATCTTCAGACTTTATTTGGCATCTTGTCCAGATACCTACCTCAGTTACCATTTTCTCCTATTTGCTACTTTCATCTTCAGCCTCTCTCTATCGGTTGTTTATTCTTTATCTTCTGTTCCAACCTTCTGTGCATCTGCATTTCCAAACCCCTCTTAACAATACTTCTCCCTCAAGCTGTTTTTTTTTTTTTCTTTTGGGTTTTAATTCATTGTCAAAACTTCACCATCTGCATATTCCTTAATCTGGTATATATTTTCAATAAACATATTTTTAGCACTGTTATCCTACCTACAATTTTAACATTTGCTATTATTAAAACATAAATTTTTACTAGAAGTTCCTACCCCCTACGTGTAGAGCATTGAAACATATCTAATCACTTTCCTCTCTGTTTCCCTGCCTTTGTTCCTTCCCAGATGAAGAAATACAAGTCATCAAAAAGGACTGCACTCAACATTTCTATCTTATTATAAGAATATCTCTTATCACTCCTTGGCTTAAAACTAGCCAGTAATATATCAGTGAAATGAAAATAAATTCCAAAACTCTTATCGTGAACTACATGACCCTAAATGACCTAGATCACATTTGAATAAATCTTGGACTTTATAGGGTACCGTTCTTAGTTTCCCCATAACACTAGGCTGTACCCTTCCCTCTGTTACTAACACCTACAATTTTCTTAGGAGATTTTTATGTAACACTACTTTCTTTTATGTAACTATTTACTCTCTAAATCTTTGCATGGCTCAAGCTTCAGCTCATAGATTGCCTATTCAAAGAAGCCTCTCTGACCATCTGTATATAGGAACCATCTCCCACTCAAGTCCTTTTCTATGACATACAAAATTATAAACTTCAGGAAAGAGAGACTAAAAAAAGAAAAAGGAACACAGGATCTAGGGAAGCAAGATAACCATAGAACAGTGAAGGCAAGTCTTATCATAAGAGGTATTCAGCAAGGCCCAGAGCTAGAGGTCAACAGGGCACATGGGAGCAGTAGAAAGGAAAGCTCCAGAAGAATGGCCTCTAGGGAAGAGAGGGTCAGCTATGTGAATACACCAATTGATGTTATGGAGTAGAGCTGAGGGTTTGAGAATAGTAAAAAGAAAAAAAAAAAAAGAATTATAAGATATTGTGAAAAGAAAATAGAAAACAACAATAAAATTATATATGAAATTAAACATTATAAATCAATGCCTATTCTACAATGAGCACACTATTGACATAGTTCAAAGAATGCAAATGTATTTATTAAAAATAGTTTAAAATGTTAATATCTATAGGTAGATAGATACAGATACATAGATACTTAAAGTGCATGAGGTAATTTAAAAGGCAGCAGCTTCTCTATCTTAACAAATCAACAAATAATTCCTACACTTGGTAAACAAAAACATCAATAAACATAAATATTTAAAGATATGGAGAAAGCTACCAAGTGAAACAGCTGGAAGTGTTACTTAATTGTCTCTGGGAATAAGCCTGAGATGTGGGAAGCTACCACTCTGGTTGCTGGTTTTTGTGATAAGCATTTTGTGATAAGCATACATTTATCACTTATTTATATATTTATACACAAAATATGTATTTTTACATACATGACTTTCATTGGATTTTTTAACTGAAATAAAGAAACGTGAACAAGAGTAAGTAAGGATGGTAAATTAATATGAGGAGTTTTGGCCACAGGGCTACAGTTAAAATTGCAACCAGTATACGCTAAGGAGCTGCCCACTTGACAAAGTGCTTCCTCCGTGTTGCCCAGGATCATAAGAGCAAAGCAAAATTCCTCAATAGCAGGACAGAGACCTAGAGTGGTTGACATGGGCCCTTGTGCTCAGTTTTCCAAAGGAGGTCAAAACATTTTTAAGCCATAACATAGGAATTTGCTAATCAATTTACCACTACCAGAACTTTCCAGAAATGAATCAAAAGTATGCTGCACATACCTGATAAAAGCACTAGAATAATCATAATTTATGTAGACTTACAGTCTCTACAGGCCTCATACCAGTCCTGCTTCAAGCCAAACTTTGTGTTGTCACATTTTCAATTTCCTTTAATAACTAATTTATCATATATAAGTGTGTGTATATATATATGACATATAATAACCACATGTAATTATAGATATAGTTTTTCATAAAAGAATTCAAGTCACTAGTCTATAAGAATTTTTAGGGAGTATAACACAAGATTGCAATGATTAAAAGGTTATTGAGAAAACAAAACTATAGCATTTAATAGCAATATTAAGATAAGAAATTACTTATTAACAGTAAAAAGTTGAGAAAACAATGATTCAAGAAACAATGAAAATAGTAGAAATGAGAAAGTTATTAATTTATTAATGGGAAAAAAATGAAAGTGACAAAATCCTAAGATTTGCTTAGTTCAAAATATTATCAAAATCTTCCATAGATTCAGAAAATATATCCACAGTACCAAATGTAAACCATATCATATCCTTTCTAAAATGAAAAAAATAAAAGAATATTATCTTATCAATGCTATGTAACTAGGGGTGCCTGGGTGGCTCAGTTGGTTGGGTGTCTGACTTCAGCTCAGGTCATGATCTCGCGGTCTGTGGGTTCGAGCCCCGCGTTGGGCTCTGTGCTGATAGCTCAGAACCTGGAGCCTGCTTCTGATTCTTTGTCTCTCTTTGCCCCTCCCCTGCTCATGCTCTGTCTCTCTCTATCTCTCAAGAATAAATAAACATTAAAAAAAATTAATGGTATGTAACTAGAGTAAGATTTTTGGGTAGCGAATAAGATTAAGGATTTTCCAGTCAAGAAATTGCCAAAGTTATTTTATGTGTCTAGGAAGTTTTTGACACTATTATATTTTGGTAGTATTTGTATGGGAAAAGTGCAGATTTTTAGCTCAGTATGTATATATAACAAAACAATTGTAGGTAAATTTGTAAAGGATTCAGTTTGGATGCTACTGTAAGCTATAATTCTAAATGCATTCCACTCACTGTATTTTAGTAGTAGAATGAATCCAAACCCATTTATTTCACATCTGTAGAAAAATAATTTGTGTAGAGAAAATAATCTTTCTGTTTATAATTTACTTTCAATTCATTACTTTCTGACTGTTTGGAAGGGTTTGTGTTGTCTTTCTCACTTCAAATATTTTTTTAAGCTGCATCAATACCCACAAGTGGCTTATGAATGGCAAAGAAATCAATGTACGTAAAATACAATTTATTTAAAAAAAAAAAGATTATAGAGCCTCTCTGAATACTGTGTCAGTATTATTTTTGAGGTAGAGTTTTTTCATTTTTAAAAAAATTTTTCATGTTTATTTATTTTTGACAGAGACAGAGCGTGAGTAGGGGAGGGGCAGAGAGAGTTGGGGACAGAATCCAAAGCAGGCTCCAGGCTCTGAGCTGTCAGCACAGAGTCCGACGCAGGACTCGAACTCACAAACCATGAGATCATGACCTGAGCCGAAGTCAGATGCTTAACCAACTGAGCCACCCAGGTGCTCTTGAGGTAGAGTTTGTTTTTTTTTTTTTTTTAATTTTTTTTTAACGTTTATTTATTTTTGAGACAGAGAGAGACAGAGCATGAATGGGGGAGGGTCAGAGAGAGGGAGACACAGAATCTGAAACAGGCTCCAGGCTCTGAGCTGTCAGCACAGAGCCCGACGCGGGGCTCAAACTCACAGACCGCGAGATCATGACCTGAGCCGAAGTTGGACGCTTAACTGACTGAGCCACCCAGGCGCCCCTTGAGGTAGAGTTTTTAAGAGTGTATTCATTTGAATAAATAGCTTTAGACTTCAGATTTTTTATTAAAAGTGTTGCTGTTGGTGAAGTTGACAAATTATAAATATGTGTGTGCATGTTTGAGCAATTGTGTGTGAACATGTGTGTGTGTGAATATAAGTACACCTAGATGAAAGAAATATGAACATTTTCATCCAAGAAATATTACCTTATTATAATTTTATTCTATTGGTAAAACTAACTATAACTAAAAATTATGCACAAAATCTTCAGCTAAAACTACTTGTCTAAATGATAGTCTAAAATTTATCACAATATTAATATGTGACATCTATTTAAAATTTTAAGTAAATTTTCATCCTTTTATTCCTTTTTTCAGTTACAAAAAATATTAAATATTTCATCCCAAGTTTGACACTAAGATAACAATATTTTGTCTGTTCCTTGTCATGGTATGCAGCATTTTAGGATTCAGAATTTTAATACAAAACTAAAATGCAAAACATCTAATCAAATACAATGTGTAAAGTAATATCTACTTAATTACACATAGTACATTCACTTGTGTTTTTATTTGCATAAAATAATGCTACACTGCAGTAAAAATCTAAATTTGTGTCATGTACACCTCAGCATAATTGTTAACATGAAAATTCTGTACGAGTTACTTATTTCTGCCTATTGTTCACTCGTTTCTTAATCTTCAAGCAACAAATACTTTACACTTATTTTTTTTAATTGTTTTTAATGTTTATTTATTTTTGACAGAGAGAGAGAGCATAAGCGGGGTTAGGGGCAGAGAGCGAGGGAGACACAGAATCCAAAGTAGGCTCCAGGCTCTGAGCTGTCAGCACAGAGCCCGACGTTGGACTCAAACTCACAGACTGGGAGATCATGACCTGAGTTGAACCTGAGCCGAAGTCGGATGCTCAACCGACTGAGCCACCCAGACGCCCCTACACTTAATTTTTATTGCACTTATTTCTTTCATTGCAAAGTGTAAAATTTTTCAAAGCTAGACAAATGATTTGTATTTACTTTATTGCAAGGTGTAAAATTTTTCAAATTTTTCAAAGCTAGACAAATAGTATCGAATATGCTGAATGTTTTTTTCCTTTAAAAAAATTTTGGGGGTGTAGTTGACACATGATGTTACATTCATTTCAGGTGATTCAACATCTCTTTTTTATGGCTGCGTAAATATCCTGAACACGTATATAATTTATATAATGTTAAGAGTCTTGCATGTCTAGACATGGAAAGAAAGGAAAGGAGGCTAAGATTCAGTTGCAGATATTTTTAATGACAGAACTCGAGTGTAATTGTCTTCTCAAAAGAGAAACTATCTCTCATCCTGTAATTAAATTCATAATATTGAGTAAGTATATTAAGATGCTCTCTATATTACACAGACATAAAAAAGGATGAGAGCTGGTCATTTTGCAACAACATTGATGAACCTAGAGGGTATTATGCTAACTGAAAAAAAGTCAAACTGAGAAAAATGAATACCACATGATTTCACTCATATGTGGAATCTAAAAGAGCAAATGAATGAACAAGCAAAGAAAAGAATCACACCTACAAATTGGAGAACAAACCAATGGTTGCCAAAAGGAAGAGGAGTAGGGGAATGGGCAAAATGGGTGAAAGGGAGTGGGGAGATACAGCTTCCCATTACAGAATAAACGAGTCATAGGAATAAAAGACTCAACATAGGGAATATAGCCAGTGGTCTTGTAATAGCATCCCTCTCTCTATGTGGTAAGCAAAAAATAAGTATAGATACACTGAAGCCCTGTTCTCTACACCTGAAACTAATGTAACATTGTGTCAACTGTAGTCAAAAAAAAAAAAATTTAAGATAACACTCTCCCATTCTGTAGGTTGCCTTTTAGTTTTGTTGATTGTTTCCTTTACTGTGCAGAAGCTTTTTATTTTGATGACATCCCAATACTTTATTTTTGCTTTTGTTTCTCTTGCCCCAGAACCTATCTAATAAGTTGCTACAGCCAGTGTCAAAAAAGGTTACTGCCTGTGTTCTCTTCTAGGATTTTAATGGCTTCATGTCACGCATTTAGGTCTTTAATGAATTTTGAATTTATTTTTGTATATGTTGTCAGAAAATGGTCCAGTTTCATTCTTTGCTTGTTGCTGTTTAGTTTTCCCAGCACCATTTGTTGAAGAGACTATCTTTTTCCCATTGGATATTCTTTCCTGCTATGTTGAAGATTAATTGACCATACACTTGTGGGTTCACTTCTGGGTTTTCTATTCTGTTCATTGATCTATGTGTCTGTTTTTATGCTTGTACCATACTTTTTTTATCACTACAGCTTTGTAATATAACTTGAAGTCTGCAATTGTGATGCCTCCAGCTTTGCTTTTCTTTTTCAAGTTTGCTTTGGCTATTCAGGGTCTTTTGTGGTTCCATACAAATTTTAGGATTGTTTGTTCTACCTCTGTGAAAAATTCTGTTGGTATTTTGATAAGGATTGTATTAAATGTGTAGATAGCAGGGCACCTGGGTGGCTGAGTCAGATGAGCCTCCAACTTTGGTTTAGGTCATGATCTTACAGTTCTTGGGTTTGAGCCCCACCTTGGGCTTTCCTCTAACAACATGGAGCCCACTTTGAATTCTCTATCTCCCTCTCTCTATGCCCTTCCCCTGTTCAAGTTCTATCTCAAAAATAAACATTAAAAAAAAATTTAATGTGTAGATTGCTTTCGGTAGTATAGACATTTTAACAGTATTTGTTCTTCTGATCCATGAGCATGGACTGTCTTTCCATTGTTTCGTATACTTCAGTGTTTTACATCAGTGTTTTATAGTTTTCGGAATACAGGTCTTTCACTTTGTTTAGGCTTATTCCTAGGTATCTTATGGTTTTTGGTGCATTTGTTGGTGGGAATGCAAACTGGTGCAGCCACTCAAGAAAATAGTATGGAAGTTCCTCCAAAACTTAAAAATATAACTACCCTACAATCTAGCAATTGCACTAGTAGGTATTTACCCAAAGAATACAAAAATACTAACTCAAAGGGATACATGCACCCCAATGTTTTTAGCAATATTATCTACAATATCCAAATTATGGAAACAGCCCAAATGTCTGTGAACTGATGAATGGATATATATACACATCTTTGTGTGTGTTTGTGTATATATGTGTGTGTGTGTGTGTGTATACACAATGGAATATTAGTCATAAAAAGAACAAAATCTTGCCATTTGCAATAACATAGATGAAGCTAGAGAGTATTATGCTAAGTGAAACAAGCACTCAAAGACAAATACCATGTGATATCACTCATATGTGGAATTTAAGAAACAAAACAGATAAACATAGGGGAAAAAAGAGAGAGAAACAGATTCTTACCTATAGAGAACAAGCTGATGGTTACTGGAGAGGAGGTGGGTGGGGGGAGGGGTTAAATAGGTGATGGGGAATGAGGAGAGCACTTGTAATGAGCACCGGGTTCTGTATAGAAGTGATGAATCACTAAATTCTACACCTGAAACTAATATTACACTCATGTTAGCTAACTGTAATTTAAATTTTTTTTAATGTTTTATTTATTTTTGAGAGAGAGAGACAGAGTACTAGTGGGGGAGGGAGAGGCAGAGAGAGAAGGAGACACAGAATCCAAAGCAGGCTCCAGGCTCTGAGCTGTCAGCAGAGAGCCCAACGTGGGGCTCAAACTCACGAACCAAACCGTGAGATCATGACCTGAGCTGAAGTTGGACACTTAACCGACTGAGCCACCAGGTGCTCCACTAACTGTAATTTAAATAAAAACTTGTAAAAAATAAATAAATATACACTTTCTCTTTTCAAAAATGAAAAGTCACACATAAACTCTTGAAAGAAAAGAGACTCTTGATTTTTTTTCACTTATGCTCTCTTGTCTAAAGATTATTCCTCTATTCCCATTACCTTTTTTGACCTTATTAATATTTGTCTTTATTAGTATTGTTGGAGATAGTTATTTCCTAGATAAGAGAACTGCAACTGTTACTACTTCACCAGGATAGCTAATAACTCATATTCAATCCTTACATGTTATGCTCTATGACAGACCATCTTTTTTTTTTTTTTTAAGAAAAACCATATATACTAACACCTATTATATCTTACTTCTAATACTGTCAAAATAGCTTCTTTGACCTCTATGGAAAGCAAGTTACCTAGTTCCGAGAACAGAGATTGCAATTTTGTGTAATAATGTCTTCTTTGGCAGATATTTTACTCAGCAAAAGTCAACTATAAGTAATGAAACATTGTATAATATAAAATTAATCTTCTGAGAAGTTTAATATAGAAATAGAGTATATTATTGTAGCTGACATTTTTGGTAGACTGGAAAGAAAGAAAATAAAGATTCAGAAGGGAATAGTAGTCTTCTACTACAGTTTAGTCATATTGACCTTACTTTTCTGGAAAAATAGAATTATAGGGTTAAGTACAATTGTTCTTACTTGTCTGTGGCACTGTGTGTGGTTTCTGAAAAGTGGTATGTTCCTATTTAAAGTGTCTGTTCATAACAGTAGTCTCTAGGCTGAAAAGTCCAACGTACACACCATTCTTCAGCACTGAAGGTGAGTGACTATTTCTTGAAACTCTTGTCCCTCTGAGATTTCCCTCTAAGTCATTCAGTCTTTGTCATTCAGTGTTCAGTCCCATAGCCCAGAACACTTTATTGATTACACCTTTACTCTTTCCACAGTATCCTAAGATACTCATTTTTGTGCCTCTGTTTTGTACAAAAACACATGTACACACCCGTCACATTGATCCACTCTAGACATCACAGCATTCTGAGTCTAGACCAGTGCCCAGTGGTCAAAAGTGTAGACTCTGGATCAAGAACATTTGGAGTCACATCTGCCTCTATCATTTGCAAGTATATTGAGCAAGCTATGCAGCTTTTTTTTGTAAAATCAGGAAAACAATAGAACTTCATAATATATAAGAATTAAATAAATCAGTGCATACGAATGGCTTACAATGTGCACATAGGAAATACTCCGTAAGGATTAGCTGTAAATTCGCTGAACGATAGATCATGTGATTCCCTTCTCAGAACCTTCCATTCGCTTTTTTTAATAGTGAAAATTCAAAATACAAATCATTCGGGGCGCCTGGGTGGCTCAGTCGGTTGAGCGTCCGACTTCGGCTCAGGTCATGATCTCACGGCTCGTGAGTTCGAGCCCCGTGTCGGGCTCTGTGCTGACAGCCTAGAGCCTGCTTCTGCTTCTGTGTCTCCCTCTCTCTCTGCCCCTAACCCACTCACATTCTGTCTCTGTCTCTCTCAAAAATAAATAAACATTTAAAAAAAAAAAATACAAATCATTCATCACAACCTCCAAGGCTCAGGATGAGCTGGCTCCCACTATCACTTCCTGCTTCACCTCTTGCTACCTGGCTTTCTTTGCATTTCCTTTACCATGCCATGACTTTTTTTTCTATTTCACTGTCTTTTCCCCTGATTCCGCCTGTGTGAAAATCTTCTTCATTCTTTTTTGTAAAGGGACATATAGTAAAGATATTCAGACTGGTAGGCCATACATTCTCTGTTGCAAGCACACAGACAACACATAAAAGATGAGTGCAGCTATATCTCAACAAAACTTTTATTTACAGAATCAGGCAATGAGCATTATTTGGCCACTGGGCTATATTATGCCTACCCACTATACTTCTTCACTGCCTAATTTAAATGGTATCCCTCAAAGAGAGATTTACTGACTCTATTTTTCTGCATCTCAGCCTCGTGATTGTTCTTTTTTCATAACACATACCACAGTGTATAATCATTTAATTTATAATTTCGTGTTTACTGTTCTTTGTAATACCCTCATTTACACTCAACTATAAGCATTTAGCACAGTGTACATTACTTAGAAGGTGCTTGATAAATACTTTTTGAATGGATAAATACTGTTGTATCTGACATCAAGAGTCAAAAAAACCCAATCAGTAAAATATTGCTAAAGGAGCTATATAGATTACCAGTTGCAGGAATTAATGTTTTGTAAGGAATTTTTGAAATAAGCTTCATTGAAAAATGTAGAAGATTTCCCTCTTGCAGTCCCAAACTCATAGGATCCTGGAATGTTGATAGCCCTTATGTTTCTGCTGCCTTGAGATTGCCTAGGGATTAGAGATAAGCATGACCTCATTTTTGTTGAATATGCATGTTATGAGAATTAGAACTTAACAGGCCATCTGGGGGATAGAGTATTCCTCTAGCATTGTTCATTTCATAGTATACATGGGGGATATTCATTTCATGGAGAAAATTAAGAAGTCACAGCAATCAAAGCATGCCCATTTTAAAAAGTTCATGGTATGCTTTAGGGCTAAATATTCACAGCATGCATTTTAAAGATGCAATTAGGGGCAATGATGCACAAAATTGCATGTACAAAGAAAATATTATTTTTAGAAATGCAATCAAAACATCCAAAGGAGCTAAAAATAAAAGATTGTACTGCTCAGGTGAGAACCTGTAGCAATGTAATAAGCTATTTACATAGCAGAAAGTACTATAACATCGGAGGAAGTTGTTATCAGTGAAGCTCTTTAGATGTCCCAAATTCAATAATCTTTGACCTAGATGGATACAGCTCATATCTAGGACAGTCAAGATTTTGGATGATATTGTCAAATAATGTTTGGATACCAGTCTTCATAATTATACACTTCCATTTTATCTCTGACTTGTTATGTTTCATATTTCTTGCTAACATTATATCAAAATGATAAGATCACTTTTTGAGACACAATTCCTTAGTGGATTTAAGCTTTCTAATTATTTTTGTATATTATACATAAATTACAGTGATCCTTATGTCGTTGGTGGTGGTCAAGTTTTTTTGAAGCAGTTTCAATACTGCGCTTCTCACAGTGTACTATATATGGGTGTCATGCTTCAAATACATTTGTATTTCATTCTATTGATTTTTAAACTATTTTTTCTATTTATCAAGCCATAAATCTAGCTTACATCATCTTCAAAAGCTTATGGATTACATTTTTAATAGAAACAATTACTTTATGTGAACTGTAAACAAAAGTAAATGTGAACATTTTTGTAAGTTGTATTCTCTCTAAATAAATTGAAATATAGTGAAATCATCTTGAACACAATATGAAACAAATCAGTAGAGAAAATAAATGATCTAACTTGTATTAATATTAAAAAAGAACAAAAGAGACAAAATCTGGCTAACTAAAGCTGAGCCTTTTGGTTAAAAGTATACTTCTGTGAAAAATAATTTTTACAGTTCATCTCAATTTTTTTAGATGATTGTAAGTAATTATAATTATGTGTGGCAGTTACTACTATTTAAAAAGTTACTTAGTCTAAGAATCATACACATAAAATGCTGTTCAGGTAAATTAGTGGGTTTTTTTCTTTCCATGTAACTGATGAATCTGTGTTTAACCTTTAAAAAAGGCTAGATACAAACAAGACAAAAATATATTATTCAAGTTATGTAATGGTAAACTACATGATATTTAAAAGTACAGGGTTTTCATTTTGATATTCATAGTGAAAGATTAAATATTTTAAATAAAATATTTGTCAGACAAAATTAAACTCCAGTATATCCCATTTAAAAAGAATCCATAATGCCATATTTATGAGTCTCTTCTGTTTTGTGCTCCTCCCTGTTTTTATATTATTTTTTTTCCCTTCCCTTAGGTTCATCTGTTTTGTCTCTTAAAGTCCTCAGATCAGTGAAGTCATATGATTTTTGTCTTTCTCTGACTGACTAATTTCACTTAGCATAATACCCTCCAGTTCCATCCACGTAGTTGCAAATCTATTCTGAAATCATTGTTTCACTATATGGTAACTAATTTGGATGTAAATTTTTAAAAATAAAAAATTAAATTAAAAAAAAAAGGAATCCATAAAGTTGGGGTGCCTGGGTGGTTCCGTCGGTTAAGCGTCCGACTTTGGCTCAGGTCATGATCTCACAGTTCATGAGTTCGAGCCCCGCATCGGGCTCTGTGCTGAAAGCTTGGAGCCTGAAGCCTGCTTCAGATTCTGTGACTCCCTCTCTCTCTGCCCCTCCCCCACTTGCACTCTGTCTCTGTCTCTCTCAAAAATAAATAAAATGTTAAAAAAAATTTTTAAAAGAATCCATAAAGTTACCACCCCACCATGATGAACAGTCTCTCTCAAAAATAAATAAAATGTTAAAAAAAAATTTTTAAAAGAATCCATAAAGTTACCACCCCACCATGATGAACAGTAACCATGATGAACAGGTATGACGTGTCACAGTCATACCTAACTGTGATACAGAATCCATGACTTACTCAGAATCTAGAACAGCATGTGTTATATACCAAACATGCCACCACACATATTTGTATAAATTAATAAACATACAAGTATTACCATCATTTGTTTCTGAGCTTTAGAGCTTGACAAGGACATAAATGATTACAGGAGGACTTTACAGAAGAGGAAAATTAGACTGCTTTTGAAAGATGAATAGGTAAGGAAGGGCAGTGTGAAAGAGTTGGCAGAGAGCAGGACAGTGAGAAGAGAGTTGACTGTCAGAGAAAATAAGACATTAAAGGCATTGTAAGTGTAAAATGTGATGTATTGATGGCAACACTTTGAAACAACTGTGAACGGATATCGTGGGGGAATATTCTAGAATGATGGTGGGCAGTGCCCAGATGGGGAAGAGACTTAAGAAGAATTAAGAGAATGACGTAAATGTGCACACACCAATTGGCAATGTATACAAGGTATATTGTAATAGACCAACTGCATTTTCTGATGTTTGCTCACTGTTCTCTTTTCTCCTTCTGCCCTATATCTGGGCATGCTGGTGAGAAAGCTTGGATGCACCTTTCTTTGGAAACAGTGGGAGGTTCAAACCACACAGGAGCAACCCCACACACAGGAACCTTCAGCCCGGCCCCACCCACTAACTACAATAAAAGCTAAGCCAATCTCCTTTCCCTGCTCTCTCCATACCAGCTTGGGAGCCCTGACTGTTATCCAGAAAAAAACTTGCTATATGAGTAATAAGCCTTTTTTTTTTTTTTTTTTTTTACCTCCATGGTATAAGGAGGTATGTTACTAATGGGACATCATTAGTTTCTCCACGGGAACCAAATTTGGGGTCAGAGTCCATCTTGTTTATACAGAGTGACCGCAAATAGTATGTTCCAAAGTGTATTTGAATTTAGACCAAAAGTTATGTCTTGGTTCAAATATGAGACAATATTAACCACTTCCTTGAAGAAAATCATTTTTATACGGGACCTCATCTTTCATTGTACAAAGTTGTTTTCACCCACTAGAGCACAAAGCAAAATACCACTAAGATCTGAGGTTAAATCAGACCTGGGTGCACTCTGTCTGTCTTTCCATATTCCTGTCCCTCACTTACTATAACCTCATTCTTCCCTTTCCTTATGTGATAATATGCTGATACGAATTTCTGGTTATATTTGAAGAGTTTTATTTACATGATAAAATGAGTTCTTTCAACATACCAGTAATCAAGACATGTGCTGTCATTGATAGTCATTAATGCAGCTTTTAGAAACACCTTACAGAAGAAAACAGTTGGCCATGCTCTATGGTAAGCTGTTTAAATAATTCATAAATCATGGCCCAGGGGGAGTCTAGAATATTTTCAACATTATATATGCCTGGAACATTTCTTTTCACTGAACTGTAGTCACTCCAGTATCAAATGTTGTGTTAAAATTGAAGTGTGTGAAAATGATCACTCACTCAAAGAATATTTGGTTCACACTCCACAGAGGTCAAATATGTATGTTGCACTGGATGCTTGGAGTGATATATTTAGCACTTGTCGGGGAGAGCTTACTTTATATTTGTTTCTAGCTAGCTTTCAAAATTTTCCCCTTTAGAGAAGATAAAGTAGATGATAGTAGGAGGTTTCAGGTGTAAGGGAAAGGCCAGAAAGCAGGGAAGAGAGAGAAGGAAGAACTTCATAATATCAATATGTTTCTTATACTTATTTTGAGTAAAATAAAAAAGTAGTGAGATACTTCTAACCTGCCAAAACAAAGTGAATCTTTGCTCCTGGCTACAGCTTTCAAATGAAAATAAGACACTATGAGATCCCTTGCTTTAAACAAATCTTTTATAGCTGTACACTTTCCCCTGACTTTTCTTTATATTGTTCCATGGGGCTTGCTATTTTATACATCACTTTTATTTTCTTTAAGCCAGCAAAATCCCGGTTTGGATGCTTCGCCTTCCAGTGACCCAGCTGCCTTATCATTTTATCTAATAGTTGTAGAATTAGAAAGCTCTGACAAATCCCTTATGGCCTTGCTGAGCCCAAGGAAAGAATTTTCAGTGGATCCTGGAAATGGGAACTCTGCAAAGACGTTTTGCTCTGGGTAACTTTTAAACCAAAGGCACAATCTTTGAATGGGGATCTTGAGACTGCAATCACTCTGTAACTTAATTGTATCAATTTTAATTTCGTATTTATATCTTGTTGTTTGTTTTTGCCAAGCCCTAGAGGCAACACTCAGGCTGCCATCTCACTTTGTTTCCTAGTATATTTCCCAGAACAGAACTCCATAGGATTTATGGCCCAATTTTTGCCTTTTGATTTAATCTGAAAAAATAGCCAACTCACATCAAGCACAGAGTTGGCAGTTAAGAACGATAAAGCTGTCTCTCTCCTAACCCAAGGTTGCTAAAAGGTTCAGATCAAGTCTGTGTCTCACTTCCTGTGCCACAGTCTCTCTTCCTGTGTACAGGAAGATATCTTCTGCTATGTTTAACTGTGCTTGATGTTTAAAGAAATTTAACTACCGTAACAAAATTATTTTAAAATATATCTACTAAGATAAAGCAATTCAGGGAATTTGTTCCCTAATGAAAGTTGGACCTGGTATGGGATAATTAATAATAATAATAATAACTAATAATAATAATAATAAAAGGCAACATAGTAATTGTAACATGATATTATAATAGTATGAGACCTTGTTTTCTCTATTTCTAAAAAAATGTGCTATAAACATCTCTGTTGTGTGCCCTGAGTAATTATTAATAAAATTTTCTACATTTCACATCATAAGTGGAATGATTTTTCTAATATTTTTAAAAATTTTTATGTATTCTGAGAGAGACTGCACAAATGGGGGAGGGGCAGAGAGAGAGGAAGACAGAATCCCAAGAAGGCTCTCTGCTGTCAGTGCAGAGCTCTCAGTCATGCAGAGCTCAATCTCACAAACCAAACTGTGAGATCATGACCTGATCTGAGACCAAGAGTCAGATGCTTAATGGACTGAGCCACCCAGGCACCCGAACGGAATGCTTTTGAATGGGTATTTTTGAAGATCCCTAAACTAGAACCATATTTGCATGGTCTAGGAAGAATTAATCTTTAAAATATCCAAAATATTCCACTAATTTACTTGTTTGCTTATATAATGATTACAATGGACCAGACAACTTCCTAAATTCTTGAAATATTAATTCCTTTTAATAAATAAATAAATAGATAGATAAATAAATAAATAAATAAATATTAGTTCCTTTCATTCTTCTAACATAGCTATGAGATGGGTGTTGTTGTTATTATTGTTGTTGTTATTTAGAAAAAAAAAAAAAGCCAAGATACAGAAGAGGTTAAGTACCTTATCCAGCGTCACACAAACAGTTAACTGGAGACACTGAGATGAAAACTCAGGTAACCGGGCTCCAGACTCCACCATGTTAGTCACTCTCCAATGTTCTTCCTAAGTACCATAAAATGCTTATTCCTATTAGAAGTACTTACTCATACATTAACTCAAAAAGTCCTGTAGGTACTCAGAAATTCAGAACTACATAGCTGAGACATTACTTTTTTAACTTATAATCCATAAGCAACTTTTTTTTAAGCCAGCATTCTTCTGTGGGAAAAAAAATGCTTATGTTATGAAAATAGGTTCTGTATATTTAATAGTAGTTTAATACTTAAAGTATATTTTCTATTTTTAGGTTATTGGCAACATTTTTATGATTTGTTTTTATTTGTTCTTACTATTGGATTCTGTTTCTTTAAGTAAACTAAATGTATTTGAAATGCTACCTCACACAGAGTAAAAGTTATGCATATTTACAGCATTTGGAAAACAGCTAATATATTTACTAAATGACTACAAGAGGATGATTACCCCCAAAAAAGGGCAAATCTCACATTATCATTACCAAATGTAATGCCAGTGAGAATAAAGCAAAGCAGATGGATATCACACATATTTCAAATTAAGAAATGAAAGAATTGGTTACTGAGTAACCCTGGCTGCCAAACAAAAATGGGCATTAACTGAGCCCTGTCCACAGACACGCTCTGATAGGTACTGGGATATTAGCCTTTGATTAGTCCACAGCGCAGCAAAGTAGAGGGAGATACACAAATGGCAATACAGGCAAGAAAAATAGTGATGCATCTAACAGAAATTGGGACTTTAGGAGGGGTAATTTCTTGAAATTGCTTTTAGATGAGTCAAATTGGAACTGGGTCATAAAATTATAAAATTGCAGAAAATGCTAAGTGATAGGGGTCTATAGCTTGAGCAAGGCATCAGGATTAGAGATATAAACCTGAAAGTCTTCTGTACAGACTTGAGAATTGAAACTAAAAAAGTGGATTAACTACATTAAGGAAAATTTGAGTACTGTACCATTAGGCCTAAAGAGGATGCTAAACATAATGGTTATGAGCCCTGTCTTTTAAATTAGACAGCTGCTAGCCCTGCCACATGGTAGCAGTATAAATTTAGGCAAGTCACTAAGCCTTTCTACATACTAAATTCCTAATCCATTAAATGGAAATAAGATGTACATCATTGTGGTGGGCAGAATTTTAAGTTGGTTCCCAGGATTCCTGCCCCTGGGTCCCTGCCCTGTATGATCCCCTTCCCTTGAGTGTAAATAGAATCTGTAAATATAAGACAGTCATTTCTTGATAAGGTTAGGTTATAAGGCAAAAAATGATGGCATTGTCACCCCATGATTATTTTAATTGACTAAAAGGAGAAGCTGGAGAGATACACCCCTGAAGGTCTAGAGGAAAGCAAACATCTATGTTATGATCTGCTTATCACATGGGGGCCACATAGCAAGGAACCACAGGTGGCCTCTAGGAAATGAGAGCAGTTCCTCAGGGATACCCAGTAAGAAAAAAAAAAAGGATGTCACAACGACTTCCTAAAAGAAATGAATTTGCCAACAACCAGTGAGTTTAAAAGAGGACCCTGAAAGCTGATAGTAAGTACCTGCCCACACTTTGATTTCCTTCCAGTGAAACCCTGAGCAGAGGACCCAGGGGATAGAAATTACAAAACAATACATTTGTCTTATTCTATGTCCCTAGATCTGTGGTGATTTATTGTGCACAATGGAAAACTAATATGCTCGTAGACGTAGATGGCTAAATGTAATATAAATTATAAAATGCCTATTATAGTACCTTCCACTCGATAGTATGCAAAAATTGCTGCCTTGGTAGCACTGTTATATATTATCCTGAATCCCATTTCTATTTCTAGATTGAAAATAAATAAATACCAGTTTCCATACAAAGGCTTCCAATCAAAGAAATCCACCAGGAAATAATGTTTTAGTGACAATTATGTAGCACTTCTAAAGAATTTTGATCTGTGTTATCTTTTCCTTCACTGTTACCTTTTATTTGATTTCATTTAAACATAGAGGAAGATCTCAAAAGTAGTTTGAAGAAGCCATTATCAGTAAGATTTTAATTGTTTTTTTGGTTGTTACTTGCTTTGTTATCTAAGAAGGATATGAGATTTGAAAAAATGACCGAACACATTAATAGTGATAAATGTGATCAGGTCCAGATATAATGTTAAAGCATTAATGAGATTTTTATTTTGTTAAGTGTTTTTTGTTAAGTGGAAACCAAGTTCATTTTTATTTTTTTTTTAATTAATTAATTTATTTATTATTTTTTTTTTTAAAGGAGACTGAGCTTTAATCGGGTTTTTTTTTATTTTTTATTTTTCTTATCTTTCCCTTTTTTTAGTAACTCTTTTAAGGTACAATTTTTTTTTTTTTAATTTTACATTTATTTATTTTTTTTTTAATTTTTTTTATTTTTTAATATATGAAATTTACTGTCAAATTGGTTTCCATACAACACCCAGTGCTCATCCCAAAAGGTGCCCTCCTCAATACCCATCACCCACCCTGCCCTCCCTCCCACCCCCCATCAACCCTCAGTTTGTTCTCAGTTTTTAACAGTCTCTTATGCTTTGGCTCTCTCCCACTCTAACCTCATTTTTTTTTTTTTCCTTCCCCTCCCCCATGGGTTTCTGTTACGTTTCTCAGGATCCACATAAGAGTGAAACCATATGGTATCTGTCTTTCTCTGTATGGCTTATTTCACTTAGCATAACACTCTCCAGTTCCATCCATGTTGCTACAAAAGGCCATATTTCATTTTTTCTCATTGCCACGTAGTATTCCATTGTGTATATAAACCACAATTTCTTTATCCATTCATCAGTTGATGGACATTTAGGCTCTTTCCATAATTTGGCTATTGTTGAGAGTGCTGCTATAAACATTGGGGTACAAGTGCCCCTATGCATCAGTACTCCTGTATCCCTTGGATAAATTCCTAGCAGTGCTATTGCTGGGTCATAGGGTAGGTCTATTTTTAATTTTCTGAGGAACCTCCACACCGCTTTCCAGAGCGGCTGCACCAATTTGCATTCCCACCAACAGTGCAAGAGGGTTCCTGTTTCTCCACATCCTCTCCAGCATCTATAGTCCCCTGATTTCTTCATTTTGGCCACTCTGACTGGCGTGAGGTGGTATCTGAGTGTGGTTTTGATTTGCATTTCCCTGATAAGGAGCGACATTGAACATCTTTTCATGTGCCTGTTGGCCATCCGGATGTCTTCTTTAGAGAAGTGTCTATTCATGTTTTCTGCCCATTTCTTCACTGGGTTATTTGTTTTTCGGGTGTGGAGTTTGATGAGCTCTTTATAGATTTTGGATACTAGCCCTTTGTCCGATGTGTCATTTGCAAATATCTTTTCCCATTCCGTTGGTTGCCTTTTCGTTTTGTTGGTTGTTTCCTTTGCTGTGCAGAAGCTTTTTATCTTCATAAGGTCCCAGTAATTCACTTTTGCTTTTAATTCCCTTGCCTTTGGGGATGTGCCGAGTAAGAGATTGCTACGGCTGAGGTCAGAGAGGTCTTTTCCTGCTTTCTCCTCTAAGGTTTTGATGGTTTCCTGTCTCACATTCAGGTCCTTTATCCATTTTGAGTTTATTTTTGTGAATGGTGTGAGAAAGTGGTCTAGTTTCAACCTTCTGCATGTTGCTGTCCAGTTCTCCCAGCACCATTTGTTAAAGAGACTGTCTTTTTTCCATTGGATGTTCTTTCCTGCTTTGTCAAAGATGAGTTGGCCATATGTTTGTGGGTCTAGTTCTGGGGTTTCTATTCTATTCCATTGGTCTATGTGTCTGCTTTTATGCCAATACCATGCTGACTTGATGATGACAGCTTTGTAGTAGAGGCTAAAGTCTGGGATTGTGATGCCTCCTGCTTTGGTCTTCTTCTTCAAAATGACTTTGGCTATTCGGGGCCTTTTGTGGTTCCATATGAATTTTAGGATTGCTTGTTCTAGTTTCGAGAAGAATGCTGGTGCAATTTTGATTGGGATTGCATTGAATGTGTAGATAGCTTTGGGTAGTATTGACATTTTGACAATATTTATTCTTCCAATCCATGAGCAGGGAATGTCTTTCCATTTCTTTATATCTTCTTCAATTACCTGCATAAGCTTTCTATAGTTTTCAGCATACAGATCTTTTACATCTTTGGTTAGATTTATTCCTAGGTATTTTATGCTTCTTGGTGCAATTGTGAATGGGATCAGTTTCTTCATTTGTCTTTCTGTTGCTTCATTGTTAGTGTATAAGAATGCAACTGATTTCTGCACATTGATTTTGTATCCTGCAACTTTGCTGAATTCATGTATCAGTTCTAGCAGACTTTTGGTGGAGTCTATCGGATTTTCCATGTATAATATCATGTCATCTGCAAAAAGCGAAAGCTTGACTTCATCTTTGCCAATTTTGATGCCTTTGATTTCCTTTTGTTGTCTGATTGCTGATGCTAGAACTTCCAGCACTATATTAAACAACAGCGGTGAGAGTGGGCATCCCTGTCATGTTCCTGATCTCAGGGAAAAAGCTCTCAGTTTTTCCCCATTGAGGATGATGTTAGCTGTGGGCTTTTCATAAATGGCCTTTATGATCTTTAAGTATGTTCCTTCTATCCCGACTTTCTCAAGGGTTTTTATTAAGAAAGGGTGCTGGATTTTGTCAAAGGCCTTTTCTGCATCGATTGACAGGATCATATGGTTCTTCTCTTTTTTTTTGTTAATGTGATGTATCACGTTGATCGATTTGCGAATGTTGAACCAGCCCTGCATCCCAGGAATGAATCCCACTTGATCATGGTGAATAATTCTTTTTATATGCTGTTGAATTCGATTTGCTAGTATCTTATTGAGAATTTTTGCATCCATATTCATCAGGGATATTGGCCTGTAGTTCTCTTTTTTTACTAGGTCTCTGTCTGGTTTAGGAATCAAAGTAATACTGGCTTCATAGAATGAGTCTGGAAGTTTTCCTTCCCTTTCTATTTCTTGGAATAGCTTGAGAAGGATAGGTATTATCTCTGCTTTAAATGTCTGGTAGAACTCCCCTGGGAAGCCATCTGGTCCTGGACTCTTATTTGTTGGGAGATTTTTGATAACCGATTCAATTTCTTCGCTGGTTATGGGTCTGTTCAAGCTTTCTATTTCCTCCTGATTGAGTTTTGGAAGAGTGTGGGTGTTTAGGAATTTGTCCATTTCTTCCAGGTTGTCCAATTTGTTGGCATATAATTTTTCATAGTATTCCCTGATAATTGTTTGTATCTCTGAGGGATTGGTTGTAATAATTCCATTTTCATTCATGATTTTATCTATTTGGGTCATCTCCCTTTTCTTTTTGAGAAGCCTGGCTAGAGGTTTGTCAATTTTGTTTATTTTTTCAAAAAACCAACTCTTGGTTTCGTTGATCTGCTCTACTGTTTTTTTAGATTCTATATTGTTTATTTCTGCTCTGATCTTTATTATTTCTCTTCTTCTGCTGGGCTTAGGCTGCCTTTGCTGTTCTGCTTCTATTTCCTTTAGGTGTGCTGTTAGATTTTGTATTTGGGATTTTTCTTGTTTCTTGAGATAGGCCTGGATGGCAATGTATTTTCCTCTCAGGACTGCCTTCGCTGCGTCCCAAAGCGTTTGGATTGTTGTATTTTCATTTTCGTTTGTTTCCATATATTTTTTAATTTCTTCTCTAATTGCCTGGTTGACCCACTCATTCGTTAGTAGGGTGTTCTTTAACCTCCATGCTTTTGGAGGTTTTCCAGACTTTTTCCTGTGGTTGATTTCAAGCTTCATAGCATTGTGGTCTGAAAGTATGCATGGTATAATTTCAATTCTTGTAAACTTATGAAGGGCTGTTTTGTGACCCAGTATATGATCTATCTTGGAGAATGTTCCATGTGCACTCGAGAAGAAAGTATATTCTGTTGCTTTGGGATGCAGAGTTCTAAATATATCTGTCAAGTCCATCTGATCCAATGTATCATTCAGGGCCCTTGTTTCTTTATTGACTGTGTGTCTAGATGATCTATCCATTTCTGTAAGTGGGGTGTTAAAGTCCCCTGCAATGACCACATTCTTATCAATAAGGTTGCTTATGTTTATGAGTAATTGTTTTATATATCGGGGGGCTCGGGTATTTGGCGCATAGACATTTATAATAGTTAGCTCTTCCTGGTGGATAGACCCTGTGATTATTATATAATGCCCTTCTTCATCTCTTGTTACAGCCTTTAATTTAAAGTCTAGTTTGTCTGATATAAGTATGGCTACTCCAGCTTTCTTTTGGCTTCCAGTAGCATGATAAATAGTTCTCCATCCCCTCACTCTCAATCTAAAGGTGTCCTCCGATCTAAAATGAGTCTCTTGTAGACAGCAAATAGATGGGTCTTGTTTTTGTATCCATTCTGATACCCTATGTCTTTTAGTTGGTGCATTTAATCCATTTACATTCAGTGTTATTATAGAAAGATACGGGTTTAGAGTCATTGTGATGTCTGTATGTTTTATGCTTGTAGTGATGTCTCTGGTACTTTGTCTCACAGGATCCCCCTTAGGATCTCTTGTAGGGCTGGTTTCGTGGTGACAAATTCCTTCAGTTTTTGTTTGTTTGGGAAGACCTTTATCTCTCCTTCTATTCTAAATGACAGACTTGCTGGATAAAGGATTCTCGGCTGCATAGTTTTTCTGTTTAGCACACTGTAGATATCGTGCCAAGCCTTTCTGGCCTGCCAAGTTTCAAAGGAGAGATCAGTCACGAGTCTTATAGGTCTCCCTTTATAAGTGAGGGCACGTTTATCCCTTGCTGCTTTCAGAATTTTCTCTTTATCCTTGTATTTTGCCAGTTTCACTATGATATGTCGTGCAGAAGATCGATTCAAGTTACGTCTGAAGGGAGTTCTCTGTGCCTCTTGGATTTCAATGCCTTTTTCCTTCCCCAGTTCAGGGAAGTTCTCAGCTATAATTTCTTCAAGTACCCCTTCAGCACCTTTCCCTCTCTCTTCCTCCTCTGGGATACCAATTATGCGTATATTATTTCTTTTTAGTGTATCACTTAGTTCTCTAATTTTCCCCTCATACTCCTGGATTTTTTTATCTCTCTTTCTTTCAGCTTCCTCTTTCTCCATAACTTTATCTTCTAGTTCGCCTATTCTCTCCTCTGCCTCTTCAAGCCGAGCTGTCGTGGTTTCCATTTTGTTTTGCATTTCGTTTAAAGCGTTTTTCAGCTCCTCGTGACTGGTCCTTAGTCCCTTGATCTCTGTAGCAAGAGATTCTCTGCTGTCCTGTATACTGTTTTCAAGCCCAGCGATTAATTTTATGACTATTATTCTAAATTCACTTTCTGTTATATTATTTATATCCTTTTTGATCAGTTCATTCGCTGTTATTTCCTGGAGATTCTTCTGAGGGGAATTCTTCCGTTTGGTCATTTTGGATAGTCCCTGGAGTGGTGAGGACCTGCAGGGCACTTCCCCTGTGCTGTGGTGTATAACTGGAGTTAGTAGGCGGGGCCGCAGTCCGACCCGATGTCTGCCCCCAGCCCACTGCTGGGGCCACAGTCAGACTGGTGTGTGCCTTCTCTTCCCCTCTCCTAGGGGCGGGATTCACTGTGGGGTGGCGTGGCCCGTCTGGGCTACTTGCACACTGCCAGGCTTGTGGTGCTGGGGATCTGGTGTATTAGCTGGGGTGGGTAGGCAAGGTGCACGGGGGGTGGAGGGGCAGGCTTAGCTCGCTTCTCCTTAGGTGATCCACTTCAGGAGGGGCCCTGTGGCAGCGGGAGGGAGTCAGATCCGCTGCCGGAGGTTTGGCTCCGCAGATGCACAGAGTTTGGTGTTTGCGCTGCGCGAGCAAGTTCCCTGGCAGGAACTGGTTCCCTTTGGGATTTTGGCTGGGGGATGGGCGGGGGAGATGGCGCTGGCGAGCGCCTTTGTTCCCCGCCAAGCTGAGCTCTGCCGTCCGTCCGGGGGCTCAGCAGCTCTCCCTCCCTTTGTCCTCCAGCCTTCCCGCTTTCTGAGCAGAGCCGTTAACTTATGACCTCCCAGACGCTAAGTCGCGCTTGCTGTCAGAACACAGTCCGTCCGGCCCCTCCGCTTTTGCCAGCCAGACTCGGGGGCTCTGCTTGGCCGGCGAGCCGCCCCTCTGCCCCGGCTCCCTCCCGCCAGTCCCTGGAGCGCGCACCGCCTCGCAGCCCTTCCTACCCTCTTCCGTGGGCCTCTCGTCTGCGCTTGGCTCCGGAGACTCCGTTCTGCTAATCCTCTGGCGGTTTTCTGGGTTCTTTAGGCAGGTGTAGGTGGAATCTAAGTGATCAGCAGGATGCGCGGTGAGCCCAGCGTCCTCCTACGCCGCCATCTTCCCAAGGTACCTGGAAACCAAGTTCAAAGTAAATTTGGGTATTAAAAAGTTAATCGTGGAAAAAGGTCAATTCTGTAATAGTCCAAGAAGGAAAGCTGTGAAACTACCATGGGAAATAAGAAAATATTGTGAGATGGTGTGAATGCAAGACTGTGGTTAGCCCATGCATTTCCACACACCTCTGTTGCTTTGCTTATGCTGTGCCCTCTAGAAGGCCCTTTATAATCGGTTTTACTTCTGTGCAACCTTTTCCCTTAGAAATAAAAATATGGACAGCAAATTATCCCTGTGTATATATCGTTTGCTGTAATATGTTTTACTATACTATGAGTTTCTTCAGAAAAAAATATTTTTGCATTTCCAGTTACTGGCATGGGTGTGAACTTCATAAATGTTTATTAGACACAGTTTAATTAATGAAACTTTACTTCAAAATAAATATTTTTAAGCATTTGTTTGGCAAAATTAGGTCACATGTTAATTTATTGTATTATCTCTATATTCTTCCATTAGTTAAAACGAATGTAACTTAGCAAGTTGATAGTCTTGGCAGATTTTTGTGTGATTTTTAGTGATTATACCTATATCTTTAGTATCAAAATTGCCATCAGGAAAATGCAGAAAATTCAGTCAGTCAAGTGGTATATCTATCATAAGCCAAATTCTCTAATTTTGTTGATAAAGTTTTATGATTAAACTAATTATTTTTATATCATGTAAACATATCTGGTAAAATAGGTACTTCAGAGAAAATAGTCTTAAAATAAGATTTTAGCATTATAAGGATGAAAAGCTCAAGTGACCATAAGCTTTTTCACATTTCTTCTATATGTGGGAATATAGCTTGAAGTATTAAGGAAAACCAATGCAGTAACATAAAAATAAATTCTGTAAATCATATTAAAAAATAAAATTCAATGGATAGAATATGCACATGGTATGATGATTATGTAAAAATCTTATATCTTAATGAGAATAATTCTGTCACTTGATATATGCATGTTAAGCATTTATTAAACAAGTGATTGCTATCTCACTGCCTATTTTTTTATTATCTAAGTTCCTTTTTATGATAAATCAACAAAAATTTTCATGCTTATAACAAGTATTCTGTGGAGGAACAGTCAGTGTTTAAATATTGGGGTAGTATGTTTTTACATTTAGAAAGGCATTTTAGAGAATGAAACTAATGAAAGTAAAACTAATAAAAGAAATACTAGAAATAATTCTCTTAGAAAAAAAGTTATAATAGCAGAAGTTTGAAAAATAGACCAGGGAACATTTCAATAATTGCAATAGCTCTTTTAGTAAAGTCCACAATTTTACACATTATTTCAATATTTTTCCAAATGTAGTTTATGGTATCTTATAGAGAAATTTTAGGAGTATTTACACCTTCTCTCTTCACAGCCTTAAGGGTTTTAGTCAAGTAGAACAGAAGTCAGAAAACATTTTATGCAAAGGGCCAGAAAGTAAATATTTTAGGCTTTGCAGACCATACAGACTCAGTTACAACTATTCAACTTTGCCACTGTAGCATGAAAGCAGACATTGACAATATATAAATGAATGGGCCTGACTGCAATAAAATTTTACTTACAAAAACAGGAAGCATTCCGATTTGACCCACTTGCCAACTCCTGATGTAGATTAATGTTAGCAATTTTATAGTCATTTTTAAACAAGACTATAAGAAACTATCTTCACAGTTAGTTGATAAAAAAAAGAATATGATCATTATAACATTTTAATAATATAAGTTACAACACCAAAATTCTATCTGATGCATCTACAGATGCTTAGTATTGTGAAATTTTTAATCAAAACTAACCTCATCCAAAAAGAAGAGATTTCATGTGTAGGATTTTTTTCTCCATTCCTTTTTATTCTAGGAACTCAAAAATTCTATCTCCCATTTACTGAGTGAATACTACAAAATAGGGCTTGTTCTTTATCCTTTAAAAATATTATATGGTTATTTACTTCTCACAGCCTAATGAAGCAGGTAGTACTTTGCTCATTTTACAAATGAGTAAACTGAAGCTAAAAAGACTAGATAATCCTCTCTGACTATAGTGGCTATTAAGTGACGGATTTGAAATTCAAACCTCAAAGGGCTTTCAAAGCCTGTGCTATAGTGCTACAGTGACTAAATGAGTGTGAAAACATTCTTAAATCTAAATTCTAATTTGTTCCCAATGAAAAAAAAAAAGAGAGATTTACTCTTATAAAAGTTTCTAACTTAGTATAATACTGTTTATAATAAAACTTGCATCTTGGAAAATATTTTCAAATGTACTTTGTATACTGACTTACAGTTTGTATGTTGATTGTGAGCAACTACTCACTTTTTAATCCATCAGTAGCTACAAAGACAGTTTGTAGTTTCTGATCAACATAGCCCTAAGGAACAGACAGAATCAAAATTTACTTCATAATTACAGACCTCAAAATTCAGCTTAATTCTCATTTGCACTGTCATGTTACCAATGCAGTATTTATCTCCTGACTAGGACAGATGATGTGAATGTAACATTCTCCCTGGGACCTCATTCATAGTAATGGTTATAACAAGAAGAATTGCTAAAAAGTGGAGAATCAGTTTGTCTGAAGACAAAATAATTTTACTCTGTGTTCATTAATAGAAAATAACAAATTTCTTACTATGTAGAAAACCTTTGAATTTGAAAACAATGTGCTCCATATAAAGGAAAGAAAAAGTAGTGTGTAAAGAGCTACCAATCCCAGGGTGGATTGTCAGAAAACTTAAGTTCTGATACTGAACTTTTACCACTTAATTGATCACTTTGGGAAAATCATTTAACCTCCTTAAGCATCAGCTTGCTCAGCCTTGAAAGAATCTGGGGGAGTCAGTGGAGGGTGGGACAGCCATAAAATTCTATGACTCTGTCACTGCAAAGAAGATTACTAAAACCCACATATCTAAGCATTTGGGTAAAAATCTTCATACCATATTACAGAGCCATATAATTTGCCCTGCCCTATTCAACTTCTCCAACAGTTGGATGGGGATGTAGTTTGTTTCTAAAATTTCCTGGTGAAGTAAAGCCTAGAAGAAAAGTGAATATGAGGGACGACAGAATTAAAGCCAAGAAACCTTAATAGGCTGAAATAATAAGCCAACTCAAATCATACAGAATATATAATTGAGATAAATATCTGTCCTTACGTGAAGATACTAACGGTTGAAGTATGTGTAAGGTTTTATACTATAACATTAGCCAGTGGCAGTATATGGCTATGAGAACTTATTTGCCATTTATAGATCTATAATAGGTATCTTTGTAGTGTCTTTAACTTCCCATTCTTCTCTACTATCTTATAGGACTTCCAAGCAGATTTCAAACCTGGGTAAGCCTGGTTATCTTTTTCTCCATGTTGTCATCCAGGCCTCTGATTATTCCTTTTTTTTATGTTTATTTTTGAGAGAGAGAGAGAGAGAGAGAGAGAGACAGAGACAGAGACAGAGAGAGCGAGCGCACCAGTGAGGGAAGGGCAGAGAGAGAGGGAGACAGAGAATCTGACAGCACAGAGCCTTATGGTGGGTTTGTACCCACGAACCTTGAGATCATGACCTTAGCCAAAGTTGGACGCTTACCCAACTGAACCACCCAGGTGCCCTGAGTATTCTTTGAAAATAAAGTCATCTATTTTGGAAAATTGGTACCACTGTAAATTCATGGCCAGAAAACTACACTGAACCATCTCCACAAGCTCACAAGCATTATGTCTGTTTCTTTAACCTCCATCTCCACAACGATTATTTTAAATCTTCTCCACATACTCATACTTCAGGCCTTCACTATTCTCTTCTGTCTCAGAGGATGAATTTGTGCCCTACTTTTCTGAGAAAAATTACTTCCCTCAGATGGCATCTCTCAAAACTGACTTCTGGATCATCACCCTTTAGTTCTTTCTTTTCTTTATTACCGTAGAAGGAATGTCTAAGTTCTTAACTAAGGCCAATTCTTCCACCTAGGTGTTGGCTCTTGTGGTAGATATTTCTCCTACTGTGGGTGTCTGTCATCTTTTTTATTACCCTTTTGATGTTTTATAAGATCTCATGTTATAAGACTTGCCTCTGAACACATGACTCAAATTTCCAAGTGCCTTGCAACTAGGCCACAAACAGGACAGAGCCTCTACAACCAGGTGCAGTTCTTGAATTCTGCTTACACTAATGAAGTGAACTGTGCTTTTTGCAACTAAAAAATCTAAAGAATGCAGATTTAATTCCTTCTCCCCTTTATAGAGACTATGCAATATCCACTTTCCTTTTTCCTCAATATCTTCCATTTAACTAGACCCTCTCAATAGTATTTAAACTACTTTAGTCTTTCCCATTTAATAAAATCCCAAGAATCCCATTACTATGCAGCTATGGCCCTATGACTCTTCTCCCTTTTTCTAAGAAAACATTCATTTAGTGGTTCTAATTTGGTATTTCTAACTCTTTACTTACTACTCCTGCCATAACATGGGCTGAAGCAGCTTTTTATACAATTAAGTATTCTCTGTTACTTAAAGATTTTTTTTTTGGGGGGGGGGGGTTCTAGAATGCCACACTGCCTTGTGAGCTGTCTTTGTTCAATCTTTTTTGCTATTTACTCTCCCTTCTCAGGGGTACTTAAGTCTTTATTTTAAACTTCATTTTCTTAATCTACTCATTTTCCCCAAGAAATCTCCTCCACTCCCCTTGTTCAGGTTCAACTAGCAGTATTCCTTTACTTACAAAATGTATGTCTTCAGAATGGACCATACCTCTGAACTTCAGGCTCATATAGTCAATAAATATAATCTAATCTTCACTTGGATGCCTCTTTAGGTAGCACAATCGTATGTCTAAACTTGAATTCCTGATCTACACACACACACACACACACACACACACACACACACACAGAATGAATCATCCACCACTGGTTATTATACATGACTCAAACCATTGATCCAGTGCCTTGTATAAGAAATCTGACTATCATCAAAGGTCAGTATGCAGTAATCTAAGAGTATGTCTAAGTACTAAGTATTAAATATATGTATATTTAATATTCTACTTCATTCTTTATCCCATTGCCTGTATTGTTGATGTGAGGTAAAGTATAAAAAAAGGAGAGAATGAGAAAGCCTTTATATTTCCTCCATGCTTACTTTTTAAAAAAAGATTCTTGAGATTCTATGTGCACAAAATACTATTAATCACCAGCTTCATACTGTGTAGCACTTTATGATGTATTTTTATCTTTAATCCAACAGAAGTCTATATCCAGCTGTAGAAAGAAGACAAAGTGAGCCTACCAGCTAAACAGTATGTTTGCAATCTCTAGCTGTGATTTCAAAGAGGTTTCTTTGGGAGCAGTTTTCTATCCCACTAGTTTTTAATAGGAGAGGGAAAATTGGTTTACAATATGAACTTTTAAACTTTCTTATTTTCATACCAATTGCTTGCCCCACACTTGAACCCAACAATTTCCCATATATTCAAGTGTTTTTCTACTCATAGTTCTTAGCCAGAATCAAAGCAGTTTAGCTGAATGAGTCTGTGCTGTCATATGGGCCACAGATAAAAAGATCAGGCAAGTAAGTGGTGGCAATTCATGGACTTTCTAATGTACTTTTCTCCACTTTTGAGCTTATTGAACTAAACTACTGAACCTTTTTAGGCTTATCTTTGGAATTTGACCTTCATTTGTCTAAGTTCGTACTGCATTTGAAGCATTTCAACCAGTGAAATAGTATGCACATGTAGTTATTGTCATAATTCCTTACTGTTTGTAGTAATTTATTCCTTAATTTCTTAAAAATTTGTGATTATTTTCAATGCTTCAGGTAACTTCCTAATTATATAATTGGTATTGCATTAGTGATCTCAGAATGACTACAGTAGACTAAAAATTATTTTCATATTTTATAGATATCTAATTCTTGAAAATGCCTTTGCAAGTTATTAAAGAAATTAAAGGAATAATAGGAGGGACCAATGAATGGGACAAAGGATTGAGTGATGAAGAATAAAGGAGGGTTGAAGAAAGTGAGAGACTTAGAATAATAATTAAGTTCCAGGTAGTACTAGAATCAGGAGGAAAAAAATGCTTTGTTCCTGTGATGTATTAGTAAAAATGGGTCATAGGCTTAAAGTTGAAGAAGAAAGATGTAAAATGACAGGCTAATAGGCAATGTTTACAGAGGTAGCTACTGTGTATTCAAAACTGGGAAAGTACGCTGGGGCGCCTGAGTGGCTCAGTTAGTTAAGCTTCTGACTCTTGATTTCGGCTCAGGTCATGATCTCCTGGTTGGTGGGATTGAGCCCTGTGTGTGGCTCTGTGCTTGACAGCAAGGAGCCTGCTTGGGATTCTCTGTCTCTCTCTGTCTCTCTCTCTCTCTCTCTCTCTCTCCACACACTCAAAAATAAATAAATTTTTAATTTTTTAAAAAGAAACTGGAATGTAAAAAACAGTTTATACTACCTATACATAAAAGGACCAATGTAAAGGCTTTGCTGAATGCATTAGCAATAATATCTATTATGTATGTTTTAGAGATTAAGAAGAGGGCCTCTGAAGTTACAGGGACTAGGTTGACATTTCCTAGCTGTGTGACCTTGCATAAATTAATCTTTCCAAGTCACTGATTCCTCATTTGTAAAGGGAATAGTGATAAGGCTGTATTGAGGATTAAAATACATTATCCATGTAAAAATCATTGTTAACACAGTTTTCACACTACGTGAGAGCTGAAAACATGTTAGACGTTATTACTGTTAGAATAGTATGAAAGGAATGTCATAGGGTTGCTGGGGTTCAAGGGACAGGGTCTTCAAGGCTACAGGGTTAGTGAGGAGGAGAAATGGCAGGCAATGATAGAACCTCTGTGTGGACATCAGTCTTCCATAACCTTCTGAGAATCAGGAAGTATGTTTAAGAAATTCAGTTTTAGAATTAATAAGCAGCAGAGTCAGTCTTCAATGGCATATATTTCTAACTGTGCAATATTCAGAAAAGTGCTTTCCTTTTAAAGAAGCTTAAAGGTCTCAGCTGTCTTCTCTTTAAACAAACAAACAAACAAACAGAGATAATAATAGTAATTTTGAAACCATTACCTGCACTTAGCAGTTCTCAATAAAAGCTAACCAGTATTAAAGGGTGATTTGGATTCTTCATATTCTCCCTCTCCTTCCCTCCTTACTTCTTCTCTTCCCCTCCCCCTTCCCTCTTCTATTTTCCTCTTTTTCTCCCTCGCCCCTCAGGTCATTGACTGTCTAAGATATATCAAACTATCTATACTGGTGAACTGAATATAGATGTTGATCATATTTTTCTATCTAAGCCTGTAATACAAACAAGAGGCAATATATACAGCTTATACATAGAATGATTTAAAAATTAAACTGTTGTTGGTCATGACTACCAAAACAAATCAGTGTGACAATGTTAAAATGGACGACACTAGCAGAAATGTTCTGGACTAGCAACAGTTTGGAAAATATTGTATTTTTCTTTAGAGAAAAAAAACTGTGAAAGAGAGATGACTGAGTTTACCTAGAACATATGTACTTTCTTGGAGACGTGATCACCATTTTTTGAAAGAATAGAAATTGGTGGTTGGCTACTAAGCTCTTGTAAAAAACAGAGGCTTTGAATTGCCTACTGTATTAAGAGATCCCTGAAAGGCTTAACTAAGTCAACTGGTTATCACTAAATTCAGTTCATCCCCATTTACAATGTACCTGTAGCCTGAGGAAAGGTTCTAATTACTAAAGCAGTAAAGCAGAAAATTAGAATGGTGTCTTATTTTCTTCCTGTATTGCTGCATATGCATGTCTGTACATGTGTGGGAGCACACACATATGTATCTTCCATCATCTGCTGGTTATTTCTACGCAGATATTTCATTTGTACCACAAAGTCATACTGGCTTCATCAACCTCCCACTGCTAACCTCCTCATCCTTCAGGGTTTCCTCCTCACCTCCATTACCCAGGTCACTCAGACTTGAAACATTGAGATCTCATTTCACTTTAACCCACAGTCTACCCATTGTCAAGTCCTGTTCCTCCTAGTTCAGAATGTATTTCCCATCTATTCCCTCCCCTCTTTTGCTATTGCTAGAATCCTTGATTTGATTCTCACTATCACCACCTGAACTACTGTTACAGCTTTTAATCTGAATTTACAACTTTTTACTCTTCTTAATTCAAGCTTTCTGTACATTGCTGGAGAGCTTAGTATTCCTGAAGGACAATTCTAATTTTGCTGCTTCTCTGCTCATAAACATTTAATGTCCGTGGCTGCAGAATGAATTTCAGTCTCTTTATCCTGGAGTACCAGCCCTCTAATGATCCTCCTCTTACCCCCTCTAAGCCTATTTCCTATTACTCCCCTTCACACAGTTTGTGCTCTTGACCAAGTGAACTTTAGACTTTTCTCTGTATACTTAGCAGACTGTTCCATTATTCCCCTTTCTCACACTCTTACCTCTTTCTCATGGTATAATAAGCTCATTATTTGCTGAATGAAATAATCAATTAATTGACTAATTTTCTCAGAATAGAAACTCATTGAAATAAGGAACAACATCTATATCTTAGATCCTCACTGTGTCTTGAGCACATTGATTTGAAATATTTTTTAAATGAGTGTTTAAATCTCATCTCATTTAAGGGTTTTAAAGTCATTTATTGCATGATTTTTAACAATAATGTTCATGTTAGGTCATAGCCTTGTGTTTTTGTTTACTGATAAATTATTCATCTAGCTTACAATTTTCCCATAGGATGGGAAAGATTTTTCTTCCATGACCACCATCTTTCAGTGTATTCTGCTTCCAGGAGATTGATCTAATTAAACCAGCCTATTCAGTCACCATCCAGGTTTCAAACTGTTTCTATTGTCATGGCATCATCTAGGCCACCTTTGTTTTTTTTTTTTTACTGACTACCACATTCCCTCTCTTTTACACCGTATTTCAAATTTTGTCTGTTACACAGCGATTTTTAAATTATGCATAAATGCCCTGCCCTCTACTAACCTAGTAAATTATAGATTGAAAAAAAAAATCACTATGGATATTTGAAATCTATGCAAAAAAAGAGATATTTTTATTTCTGAGAGGTGTATATTAAAGACTAAAAAAGATAACTCATCTCTAATTATGTGAATTCATTTTAATCAATATTAAATTATATTACAATATTAAATTAATATTATTTCAATTTGGTAATGTTGTTTTTACAGTCCCCAAAGTAATCGTTATGATAATCATAATAATGTGATTCAAATATGCAAGAATTTTTATATCATTTTAAAAGTTATGCACAACTTTAGGTTCTTCTTTGCTTATAGTCTATTCTAAAAATAAAACACATTAAATCCATGCTGGTATTAGTACTTGATGTAGTAAATATATATGAAACATGTATTCTTCATGAAACTATAGTCTAATCACAAGCAATGGCTATTTTTAATGAACAGATTAAAACAGATTTAATGAACAGATTAAACAGTTATATTTGATATAACTAATACTTTGTGATTGGCAGGTCAATCGCCTTGGTTTTGCCGTATGGAAAGCATTTTTTAAATTGTAATTTAAGGTATTTCTGTGAATTACCAGTGTTATCAAATTCATCATTTTGATAATAGGAAAGGTATACTAAAATTCACCCTTTAAGTGATAGCTACTTACTTTTCAATGATTTGCGATTTGCTTCCAAAGTTTTTCTAGCAAATCACTGAGTATTCTATACACACTTTTGAAAAACTTAGGAATTTAAGGTTCAATTTAAACAGTCATTATTGGAGCGCCTGGGTGGCTCAGTCGGTTGAGTGTCTGACTTCAGCTCAGGTCATGATCTCACAGTTCATGGCTTCAAGCCCTGCATTGGGCTCTGTGCTGACAGCTCAGAGCCTGAGCCTGATTTGGATTGTGTCTGCCTCTCTCACTCTGTCTTTCCCCTGCTCGCTTGCACTCTCTCTCTCTCTCTCTCTGTCTCTCTCCCTCAAAAATGGATATTAAAAGAAAAAACAAACAGTCATTATTTATAAAACATAAAGAATAATATTATACTATACATTTAGCACAAATTATCTAAACATTGTATGTTTCTCATATTCTTGGAGATAAAATATATAACAGATAATAGAAAATATCTTTTTTTATGTCTAACTTGTGGTTTCTGTTTTGTTCTGTTTGTTTTGCTTTTATGTACTTGCATGCATTTGTGAATATATGTAGTTGAGAAATACTGAGAAGAAAATGTATATGTTCTATAAATTCCTTTATAGAATTTGATTCCTTTATAGCTTTTTAAAAATAAATTAAGTTTATTTATTTATTTTGAGAGAGACTGAGACAGTGTGAGAGAGGGAGGCAGAGAGAATCCCAAGCAAGGTCCGTACTGTCAACACAGAGCCTGATACAGGGCTCAAACCCATTAAATCATTAGATCATGACCTTAGCCAAAACCGAGAGTCAGTTGCTCAACCGACTGAGCCACCCAGGCTCCCCAATTCCTTTATAGCTTTTGATTCCTCTGTGCTCTCAAGGAACTTGTAGTGTAGGTCTCTGTGCAGGTCTAATTGTGTGAGATGGTACTATTCTTAAGGTTTCGTATAATCTACTTGATAGCAAAGATGATGACTGTAAGCTTCTATTTGTAGCAGTAGGCACATGAGATATTCTGAGAAACATTCCTACTAAAAATCAATTAAAATGTTAGACAAAATAAAAAGCATTCTTTTAAATGCATAGGTGACTTTGTACGATCATTACGAATTCAGAAAATAAAGGAAACACTTAGGGCCAAAAATCAGAGAGAGATTTACAAAAAATGTGTGACAAATAGTAAAACCACAGCATTTGCTGTTTTCAGATACTAAAGATAAAGGCTTTTAAGGTTAGTATGAGACACAAGGAAAAGAAAGATCTCTGTGTCTAAGCAAAATCAAGGGTTGAAACTGAATTCTTCATAAAGTTTAGACCTTTAAGACTTCAGATTCAGTGGTAAGGTGGGGGGGGAGGTAAAAAAAAAAAAAAAAACTACCAGCAAAGAAAGACAAGAAAACCTGCTGTTTAGCCACTCTCACTACAGGTATGTAAGTAACGCCCTCCCCAAGAATCTTCTATAGCCCTGCTGACCTCAGTTCTAATTTATACTGCAAATTTGGTTGAGGAAATTCCAAAGTAGAAATTAATATAAAACTACCTCAATTTGAAAGCCTCAGTATATTTTGAAGAAGCAAAAGCAAATCCACTTTTGCAAACTCAAATTCCATAAAATTGGGTCTCTATACATTCTCAGCAATAAATATTAATTTTAAAAAACTGCATAATAAAAAAAAGAATATCAGCTAAAACAGACTACCTCAAGCAAAATGCTGCAGGAAAAAAAAAGCAGCAGCATTACAGCCCCAAGGATTTTGGATATTAGATTCATTAAATACAGAAATAAAATTACCCTATTTAAAATGCTGAAGAAAATACAAGAGGGAATTAAATTAAGAGGTACAAACTTCCAGTTACAAAATAAATAAGTCACAGGGGTGAAACACACACAATAGGGAATATAGTCAATAATATTGTAATAACCTTGTATGGTGACAGATGGTAACTACACTTATTGTGGTGAGCACTGTGTAATGTACAGAATTGTCAAATCACTATGTTGTGCACCTGAAACTAATATAATACTATATATGCTTCAATAATAAAAATTTGGAAAAAAAGAGAGAATTAACTATAATGTAAACCTTCAGTAATAAAAAAAATAAGGGAATTTAAAAATAAGCAAGGTAACAAGAGACTATCACAAAATTCCAAACAAATGAAATATGTAATCACTAGCAATGAAATAGATGAATGGAATAGCATATTAGATATAGCTGAGAAAAGAATTAAGTGCGAGAAGTTAGATCTGAATATTTTAACACAGAGAGACAGTGCAAAAATGCAAGAGAAGTTAGAAAATATTATGACTAGAAAGAGAAGGTGTAGCATAACTAAACAACAACAATGGAATCCAATCGAGAGAAATAATGACCTTGAAAACTGCAGAGAGAAACTGTATGTCAATTTACAAATATTTGCACAGCTAAACTTTGGTAATATGGTCCAAACAAATATATCTTCAAGGAAAAACAAAAACAAAAACAAAAAAACTGAGAGGGTTTACCGCAAGAAATACACACAAAAGTAACTTGAAAAGGAAGTACATCCAGAATAAGGAAAATTATTCCAGAATTAGGAAATTAAAAGGCACAGGCGCCTGGGTGGCTTAATCGGTTAAATTTCCGACTTTGACTCTGGTCATGATCTCAGGGTTAGTGAATTCGAGCCCCACTTCAGGCTCTGTGCTGACAGCTCATAGCCTGGAGCCTGCTTCCAATTCTGTGTCTCCCTCTTTCTCTGCCCCTTTCCAACTCGTGTGTGCACGCACGCTCTCTCTCTCTCTCTTTCTCTCTCACAAATATAAATTTAAAAAAAGGCAATTAAAATGAAGAAATATTCTATATAAACCAATAATTTGAATATATTACTTGGGTTGAAACAAAACAATACATAAAAAGATACAAATTCTTTCAAATTCTCTACGATTTTTTTCAGTGAGTCAAATTGATCCTCAGCTTTCTTTGTGGTTACAGGTTATTTCTCAGCCACCTGTTGTTTTCCTCTGGACAGAGATATTCTATATGCTCTACATGAAGGAACACACAAGAATTTTGTGGCAGGCCCCTCAATTTTCATGGGAATATATTCCCCCATCCTTAAGCACTCATATAACCTACCAAAGCATCCAGATACTTTCTATTTTCTGGGTACTATCCACCCGTGTTATCAGCAGTAGCATCAACATAGTAAATCATTGAATAGATAAAGTATTTTATGGGAAAGTAAAACAAAAAACCTCCTCATAGATTAAATTGTGATACAGTGTTGGAGAATAGTTGTAAGACTGTGGAGGTATGATGTTATCTTTGCCAGGTAAAAGCAAACTATTACTAGATTTCTCTGCTTGTTAGAATAGAGATAGAGGCTTTGCTGAGATGATGCTTATATACCAAGTGCCAGAAAATTGTGTTTATTTGGTCTACTAAAGTGATCACATCTGAAATGTCAGGCAACATTGTAATCCTGCTTAATTAAGCATGTATATTGTCATTGTCAAAGACTCATCCTCAGAGACCTTCTGTACTAGGCAGTCTGAAGGCAAAAATATTATGGGCATGAGATATAAATCACCATGTCTGGAGCATCTGGGTGGCTCAGTTGGTTAAGTGTCTGACTCTTGGTTTCAGCTTAGGTCATGGTCTCACGGTTTCATGAGTTTGAACCCAGCGTCAGGCTCCATGCCAACCGTGCAGAGCCTGCTTGGGATTTTCTGTCTCCCTCTCCCTCTGCCCCTCCTCCACTTGAGCTGTCTCTGTCTCTCTCAAAATAAATAAATAAACTTTAAAAATAAAATAAATCACTGTACCTACCTAAACTTTTAAGTCTTACTGAAGACATTGAACTCAATGATAATTTTAGTGAGTGCTGCTTTTGTACAGCAAGAAGGATAGAAGCCAAATTAGAAAGGACTAAGGCAGTGGAAATATCTTATCATTATAGCCTTATAAGTGTTATTTCACTAATTTTATCTGTTCTAATTACCATGATTACTGATGACTTTAACATTATAATTCTTCCAAAAATATATAAATAATAACATAACACCATTTACCTACCACTACCCAGTGTACGAAGCAAATCATTACCAATACATTTTAAGCCTCTTTGTAACCCAGTTTACCATTTCAGGAATAAACACTGTAGTGAATTTGTCTTTATCATCCTTATAGTATTGTTTTATTTATTTTAAATGCTTTATATAAATAATATCAACTATATGTATTCTTTTGCAAGTTCACCCATGTTGGTAGTTTTTTGTTTTTGTTTTTGTTTTTGTTTTTGTTTTTGTTTTTAGTGTGCTGATTTTGAAAGACAGGGAGAGGGAGAGAGGTGACGGGAAGGCACAGAGAGAGGGAGAGAGAGGGAATCCCAAGCAGGCTCTGCATTGTCAGCATGGAGCCTGAAGCAGGGCTCGAACTCAGGAACTGTGAGATCATGACTTGAGCCGAAACCAAGAATTGGACATTTAAATGACTGAGTCACCCAAGTACCCCCAGCCATGTTGGTATTGTAGGAGTAACACATTTCACTGTTGTATAGTATTCATTTATATGCCCCTGTCACAATTTATACTCTCATCATTCTATTGATGAAAATTTGGACTTTCTTTGTGTTCATTTATTTTATAAGTTATACCATTCCAAATATTCTCATGTATGCCTCCTTCAGTAAATATACAAGAGATTCTTAAAATCTTGAAGAGCAATTGACTGCCGATTTATGCACTTCTTAATTAGTAGCAGACATTGCCAAGTAGTTTTCCGATATGTTTGCGCCAAATTTTACTTGCCCCAGTAATATGTAACAGTTCCAGTGACTCTAACACATCTTCCCCAACACTTGAAATTATGATACTCTTTAATTTTTGCTATCTGAAGACTGTAAAAATAGGTTTCCAATAGTAATTGAAATTTGTATTTTCCTGAGTAATGAAGTGGATCATTTTTAAATGTGTTTGGTTTTTATAACATTTGCCAAAATTTCTATTTTTTGTAATTTCTCTAATGCTCTGGATTCTCAGTTCCCATGATCATCAATGACTTACTGATTATGATTTTTCTTCCAATGTATCATGGCTGTGGGAACAAATATGGTAATCATAAAAATGTCAATATTCTAATCCTTATTACAGTTATGTTTTTGAATTAATAAATTAGCATCCTGATGTCTGTCATATGGTCATATTTAAATAGCATTAATTGTATTCTCGGGCCTGATTGCCCCATCCCTGATAAGAGCAAGTAGAGGGGTGGGTCATGGGGACTGGCAGCTTAATTGTAGCTTTACCTGTGAAGTCCTGAGTATCTTGCCTTAGGTTAATGATTTTCAAACATATTTAACAAACTATTACTCATAATCTTCTATAGAACAGTAAAACCACTCTAATTGAAGCACTACAGGAGCCCAGACTCTGGCTCACCTGCTCTGCCATCAGAAACTGGGCAAGGTTAATCTGGGGGTGGAGGGAGAAAAAATACACATTAGAGATTTAAAAAAAAAGGACATAACTACAAAGTATACATTAAATTTTTTTATCATAGTGTTTATATAAATCAATGGCAATGTGTTGAGTAGGTCTGTGAAAGATATGATTTTTTTGAAAAAAAAAATCACTAAAATGATTCAAGAAGAGGCAAAGACCAATAAGCAAAGAAGGCAGTGAAACTGAACAATGAATGTTCAAAATTCAGAGTAGGATAGTGTGGATAGTAACATTTGGGTATTTTGAGAATTATGTAGTCTTGGAAGGTAAGTGAAAAATGATCTTGTGTGTCAAACAAAAATGTTGCTTATGGTTCTAGCAATGGGAAACTATTTCAGTCTTTTTAAACAGGAAAATAATACAGTTGACCCTTAAGCGACACAGACTTGAATTGCATGGATCCACTCATATGTAGATTTTTTACAGTATAGTTCTGTACATGTATTTTCTCTTCCTTATGATTTTCTTAATAACATCTTTCTTTCTGTAGCTTACTTCATTGTAAGAATTTAGAATATAGTACATATAACATACAAATTATGTGTTAATCAACTATTAATGCTATCAGTAAGGCTTCCAACCAACAGTATGGTATTAGTTAAGGTTGGGGGGAGTCAGAAGTTATACTCAGGTTTTTTACTGTGCAGGGCAGGCAGGGGGGTGGTGGCCACCCCTAATACCCGAGTTGTTCAATGGTCAAGTGTATATAAATCTTTAAGACATTGGAGTTTCTCACAAATCATGTGTATAGTATGTAAGTCTATTTCATGGGTCTTGGAACTTAATTTTATAACTTTGGAATAATGTACATGATTATACCTTTTGTATTTTTGAATATTATTTGCTGGGTTTATTATATTTTAGTGATGAATACTTTAGGAAGACAGATCTATGGACTAACTAGTGATATTCCTTTTAATCACAGAATTTAACAAAGTTAGAATTATAAAAGAAGCAATTATTATTTTTAAGTAAAAACAAAATATTTATTAATAATTGCATTGCATTAGTCTCATCTTCATTTCATAAACTTAGCCATAGGATTTATATGATGTTCTTTCTGGGGAACATAGTAAAAGATTCAACAAAAGCATTAAAATAGTATTTTTTAATTTCTACTGAGTAAACCAAGTCTATTTCTCTTACAAAGAAAGAATAACAGACAATGTTATGTTTCTTTTAGTACCAGGAATTATAATAAAGTTGTATATGGATAATTTGTGACTTATTGCACTCGTAGCTTTCTTTACATGTTAATATGTCAGTGTCTGGGGTTCCATCCTAGAAGACTTTGATACAAGGCTAAGGGGATTATAACTTATACTATGGACAAAGATGTTCCATTTCTATTTAGAATGAATAACATTGTACTTCTCAGTTGCATTGTGCTCAGGGTAAAGATTTCAATCTCTTCTGTGTTTTCTTTATCATAAAGAATTCCATGGTGCTCTCATGAATAACATTTCAGTGTATTGTTGCTATTAATTGACTGTGGTCCTGAATACTATAGAAATATATTTGGTAAAAACTATTAAATTCATCACATTTTTAACATAAGGCCCTTCAAACTTGGTACTCTGGTTTCTCTCCTTTGACAATTTGAATTTTATTTTTTTAAATATTATATAATTTAGGGATTTAAAAGATCCTCCTTCTTGGTTAATTTATTGGTTTTTCCCATGAGTCAGAACTGATTTTAAATTTTGTTAACCATATAAAAGTTAATATAATTAGATAGATCAGCCCATATGATCTTTTAAGACATTTAAACATAACAAATGTCTGTGTTGTGATGAGAAGTCACCAATTAACTACTGTGTGGCATATTTTGTAAGATGTTTAATACATATTTCTGTATAAAGACGCTGTGTGTTTTTTTCATTTATAATTGGAAGAAAAATAAATTTGGAGTATGTTCAAATAGCATTGCCTGAAGAGGCTTTTGGAAGCAGCAGGAAAACACTCTACCTAACCCCAATTAGTCTTGTTTTCCACATTCAGGGCAGTTCTGTTTTCAAACATAGCCACTAAACATGATGATAATGGAAATTAATATGGTTAGAAAGCAATTCAATAGCAAATGTTTATTGTTCATAATTGTTGTTTCCTGTCTTAAGTTTCGTAAAATCTGTCAGCTCTAAAAAACAAACAAACAAAAAACAAAAAAAAAACATTCAAGGAGTGTGTGAGCTGGGGGAAAAAGCAGGTGTGCCTGAATTATACAATAGATATGCTCTTGCAAAGTAATATGGAAGTCATTTTTTTTTAACAAATTGAATTTTTTTCTTCTGTTGATGAGTTCACTATTTCTCAGAATAAGGAAACCTGATTATGGATCCAATAATTTAATTCATATATGAACCCATATATAAAAGACTTTTTCTTACAGAAATTTTTTTGTGGATTTATCAATAACGTGAAAAGGTTAACCACAAAATAAATGTTAAAGCCCCATCTCTATAGTCTTTCCTTATCCCATTTTGATTATAATTTTTTTCTGTTTCTTTTTTTTCTAAACTACCACAAATGATCATTTTCAATATATTTGTATTTGTCTAATGTCTGTATTTGTCTAAGAATTTGCCTATACTGTGCAAAACTGGTAATGCCATAGGGTGATGCAAAGATGAATCAAACACAGATCTTTCAGATCTGACAATGAATTGTATGGAAGGGTTGATGGGGCAGGTTTTGTTAGAATTTCCGTTTTATGTAATTTTAACATTTCAAATTAGGCTCAGTGCTTCTTAGTGGCAGCAAATGTCAGGAAAAATGGTCAAGGGACCCAAGAAAAAATTACCACATCAGAAGAATAAATTCTACCAACTTCTAGCTTGGGATTGTCTTCCATGAAGCTAGAATCTAAGCTTCATGAGGATGAAGTCTTTATCTGTTTTTCTCACTACTATATTCGTTGACTGGTACCTGCCATGTAGTAGGCAGTCAATAAATATTTGTTGAATTAATGAACACATCAGTGACTCCAAGTAGGACAGATAAAAGTAATATAAAGAAATAGTGTCTAAAACCATATCATGGTATAACTAACAGACATGCAACATCTAAATAGTTGCCAAATTATATGCTAAATATTTTATTAATTTAAAACCCAAGTACATTTCTTTGTAATCTTAACCATTTTTTCTGCCTGGCTGCATCCAAATTTCTCATTTATACTTCTTCCAGTATAGAGCTAGCTACATTGTAGTTTAACTTGATTAGCATCTATTTTTCTCCTTGTAACATATATATATATATATATATATATATATATATATATATATATATATATTAAAAAGTGATGCGTGTGCAGTTCAGTATCTGACAAACATTGTGTTCCATCTGGTGAAACTCATACTGTGTTTTCTAATCACAAGCAAATTCCTCTCTTAATTCATCTATCCCCCAATGTCTTCTTAGAATTCATTTATTTAGACTATTCTGTTTCTGCTAATTAAAGTTAATTTACCTCCCTCATCCAAAGTAACAGATTTGCTATTTTACCAATTGTACCCAACATTTATGACAACTGTAACTGGAAGTAAAAAAACAAAGCATGTACCAAAACATTTGTAGATACAATATGAATGGAGTTCAAATTTGGGGGAGTATTCAAGGTGAGCCTTGATAGAAAGGAAGCTTTATATAGCTAGGATTTGGGGGAAGGGAATTCCAGACAGAACAGTGTGAACACAACCAGAACCACAGAAGAAAGTGTAATTCAAGCTTACCAGTAGATCTGTGTGTGTGGAAGCACTGAAAAATAAGACCATGGAAGGCTTGGTGTACTCCATAAGCAGATTAATTATTCTGTAGTTAGGGAAGGATTTTGGCCAAATCTCTGAGGTGATTACCCCTGAGTAAAGTTGACGTGATAGCAATGACAGCTAATAGAAACTATAGGCAGGGAGGCCAGTTAGAAAAAAGCTATTGCCAACAGTTAAGTTGAAGCGTAATGAGAATTAAATAAGGGCAGTGGTAGCAGAAGGAAAGTTGCTAGATTTGATCTAAGAAAGAGGTGACAGGAGCCACCAATGGTTTGAGAAGAGATAGGTGGATAATGATGCTGAATTTCTAAGCCTGGGAGTGTAAGTGCTGGGAATAAGAAAATGGAGGAGGATCAGGTTTAGATAAAGCACAGACAAACTAGTTGACCCAGGACAGAGCCTTGGAAACTATGTGCATTGTGGAATAGTTTGAAAGAACAGTCTGCAAAGAAGCTGTTGTTCAGGTGAGGAGATGGTCAAAGTGCAGTATAGTGTCATGAGCAACAAGGAGAATGTTTTAATACAAATGAGTGTTAAGTATTACAGAGTTTTCTAGGCATCTGAGAACTAATGCAGGATTTGCTAAGTAGGCCTAAAAACAGATCCGTTTGAAAAAAGATCTAGTAAAATCTAGAGCCAAGGAAATTAATTTTGAGAAATTAAAGATTGTGTGCAAAAAACCAAGAAATGCTAAAAAATATGTGATATTAAATATGTAAGTTACCATATATCTTAAATCAAGTAGTTGCTAATACATACATTATATTTATATCTGACAAAACAAAGTTATGAACATAACAGGACATTAAAAATAAACTCTTTCACATGCATCAAGATATAGTGCTGTAAACAAAATGAGATGCCATATCTAAAAACAAGATCTAACTGGGAAGAGTTCTTGATATAACAAGCATTTGAAGAAAAAAAGAGGATTTTAGAGACACGACTTTGAGGAAATGTTTTTGTAGAAAGCTATCTTGTCCTCACCTCACATTCTCCCACCCATCACATCTGACAGTGTTTGGGGGGAGCTAAAACCAAATCACTTGGAAAGGAAGACCATGGACCAACAGAGTCATATGTTTATACCTGAGAAAGAAAGCCAAAGCAGCCTTCGGGAGTATGTGTGCGTGCGTGCGTACATGGGAGCGCGTGAAGACTGAAAACTAACAATACCCTCACAGACAGTAGAGCAGGGAATGTAGAAGTATTTCCCAGGGACTAGATACAGACCCCTCAGGAAAGAAATTTGGTCTAGGGTCATTTTTAGGTTCTACCCAAGTAGTAGTTTTTTCTAGTCAAGTGACCTAGACAGCCTTAACATTCCCCTCAGTTTGACTAAACTTTAGACAGTCTTCTTCCTGACTCTAGGCCCGTTCTGTGATGAAGATAAGAAGAAGCTTATATTTTTTAGGGGGCTAAGGCCAATTAGCAAACAGTAGTTTGTGATTCCCCCACCTCAGCTCTCAAAAGCTCTACCACTCTTTGTTTCAGAGGAATTAAGGAAAGACTGAATTCTGACCCCTCTCCTTTATTGCAGTAGTCTTGAATAAAGTCTTTGCCTGATTAACTTTATCTAGTACAACTTTTACTTTGACACAGGTAAGTGGCTGTCTACCGAGGAGTCTGTGCTAAAGTGAAAAATCAATATGGGACCAAGTTAGAAGTGACAAGCCAAAGGCAGGTCATGGCACGAGTCCTAGGAATTGTAGTTGGCAAAGGATTTCTAAAGAATTCACACATGCTCATGAGTCTTAGGGTTCCCAGATTTAAGAACTAAAAATGTGACACATGGAGTTAAATTTGAATTTCAAATACAAATAATTCTTCTAGTATATTTTGTGAAATCTTTCATACATACTTATACTAAAACATTATTTGTTGTTTATCTGAAAATGAAACTGGACTGAGCATGTTGTATTTTATGACATTTCTACCGCAAGAGAAACCGTCAGTTTTAAACATCTGCTGTTCCTAGAGAGCGAGAGCTTGCTTATAACAGCATCAATCACCAGCTCTTACAGCTCTCTTTTACTGTGTACTTCTCTCTCCTTTCCACTCCACCTACCCTCCTCCACATTCAAAGCCGAAAGGGTCAGAAACAGCAGCTAGCATGAACAGGAGGTGGTAAGACAATAAAAAGAACAGAAATCAGCTTCCTTCTGCCCCTCAAGGCGGATAGCAGTGTCAGGTCCCTCCAGGTCTTGGCTGGTGGAAGAGGGTAGGGGATATCCTATCTCTGAAGGAAGATTTGAGTGTTGATAACAAAGTTGCATTTCCACATTCTGTATATTAACACCTGTTCAAAGTACCAAGTCTATAGATCTACGTTGCTAGTCTATAGGTACATGACAATAAAATAAGTACTTTTCAAATTTTATGTGCTTCAGTATTTTGAGATTAATCATTTAAAAGATTAATAACTTGGGGCATCTGACTCAGTCGGTTAAGCAGCCAACTCTTGATTTCTGCTCAGATCATGATCTCACAATTCATGAGTTTGAGCCCCCTGTCGGGCTCTGCACTGACAGTGCAGAACCTGCCTGGGATTCTCTATCACCCTCTCCCTCTGCCCCTCCCCCACTTGCACTCTCTCTTTCTCTCCTAAAATAAGTAAAATAAACTTATTTTTTTAAATAAAAGAGTAATAATTCTAAAAGGATAACTCTAAAAAATTAACTTTGCATATTGTAGTAATACCACTTATAAAATATCTAAGTATTATTGGAAAGCACTAAATATTAATGAATATTAATAAAACTTTTCTGTGTGATAATTTATTTTCTTTTTAAATCTATATTTTTTATCAATCTCTACACAAAACATGAGGCTCAAACTCACAACCCCAAGATAAAGAGTCATATGCTCTTCTAGCTGAGCCAGGCAGGCACCCCACTATATAGTTTGATAGAGAGATTTTTATCTTTATATAGAAATGCATCTATAGATTTTCTAATCTTTTGTGTCACAGATTTTTTTCAGTACTTTCCTATTGAGGTGTAATTACACCAAATAAAGTTAATTGATTTAAGTATATAATGTGATTTATAGACATTCATATCAGAATATTTTAAGAATCTAATGAATACTATTATTTCACATGTGCAAAAACACAGATTTTGTTTCGTACAATTTCAGGGTGTTTATTTACCTTTAAAACCCATCCATCAATGACAAAATTTTTGCTCTAGGTCTTTTCCTCTGGACTGGTGGTTGATTATTTGAGACAATGACTTCACAAATCTATTATACTTATGTATCAGAATTTTGAGTCTAATGTTTGTAAATATAAACTTTACCTTTTTATATGAATGCTAACTATAAATGCTATGTTCTTATCTACAGGATTAGCAGAATGTACTATGACCTTTTTTTTTTTCTTTCAGGTGCAGGTTTACTTTTTCCATCTTTCAGTGGGAATTCCTATCTAGAATTACCTTTTTTTATAACCCTGGATGAGTTCACATGTATTCCAGGGAAAGAACATAACAGAACTGTTACCATCTACTTGACTATAAAAACAAACACTTTGAATGGAACTATTCTCTACAGTGAGTATTAAATGTTTGACTTCCTATATGTCAGTTTTCTTTCTCAAATGTTAACCTATTGAAGCAATGAATTATTCATTTAAATATTGTAGGAAAACTTTTCTAGCTTAGTGCATGAAGCATTACCAAAAGAAAATCTTAGTTCTTTCTAGTTTTCTTAAGAAGTTTCTTTAATTTATGAGTTTTTCAATGGAACATGACTTACAAACAGGCTCTGAACCAGCAAGGAAGAATATAACAAGCATATGAATTTGATGGCATATGGCTATAGCAGTAAAACATAAATGCTTCAAATGTTTCAGGGCATATTTTTATAATATAAATCACTAAATATGAATTGAATTCAATACTTAGTAATTTGTAAAATGGCATTCCAAAGCTGAGGTTCATTCGATAATTGGGAAAATTTCCTATCACACTTTTAGCGTTATCTTAGCTGGTTAGAAAAATAGTATAGTATTAACAGTATTTATTTAAGGAAATGCATCTATATCAAGGTTTCCCTAATTACACAATGTGCTCACAGGGATTTCTATAACCAGAATTTACAGATTTCTTTCTTCTATGGCTGAACATCACTAAAGTATATTCCGTGCAGTATTCCAAATGTGATAATGTTTTTTTTTCTTTTTTTCTTTTGAAATGAATATACAATAGTTTTAACAATTCCCTCTATTGGAGGTATAATGTCTTCAGTGCTTAGATAGATTATCCATTCTAGGGAAAGTCATTATTTCTAAAAATATTTTCTACTCTACTTTGAAATATTTTGCAAACTTGAGTCATCATTTTGTACTTTCCAAAAAAATTAAACCTTTTTATTAATGGCTATGAGTAAAATGCTTAAAAGAAGCATTTATTGGAAAACGGGGTGAAATTAGAAGTTTTGAATATTAAAACGGAAAACTTGGGGCACCTGGGTAGCTCAGTTGGTTGAGTGTTCAACTCTTCATTTTGGCTCAGGTCATGATCCCAGGGTCATGAGATCAAGCCCTTGTATCAGGCTCCATGCTGGGCATGGAACATGCTTAGGATTCTCTCTCTCCCTCCTGCTGCCCATATCTCCTGCTTTCATCATATATATAATATATCCATCTATATATATATTAAATTATTATATATTAAAAATTATATACATTAAAAATAAATTTAAAAAAAATTTTAATGTTTATTTATTTTTGAGAGAGAGAGAGAGAAACAGAGCCTGAGTTGGGGAGGGGCAGAGAGAGGGGGAGACACAGAATCCCAAGCAGACTCCAAACTTCGAGCTATCAATGCAGAGCCCAACACAGGGCTCGAACTCATTAACTGTGGGACCATGACCTGAGCTGAAGTCAGGCAACCAACCAACTGAGCCACCCAGGCGCACCTACACTAAAAACAAATTTTAAACTGAAAACTTGTTATATTTTAGAAAGAAACTAATGTCAGAACTAGACAAACATTATTTATTTCCCAGGAGTGTAAGAACCCATGTTAAAATCATGGCTTTAGAATGAATTATTTATAAATCTGATTATTTAGAGAGAGAGAGAGAAGAAAAAAAAGGAAAAGGAAAATTTGTTTTATGTATAAAACCTAAGTTGTGGTAGATAACCATGAAATTTGGAGGTAATAGTATATTGCAGGGGAAAGGAAACAAAACAAAACAAGAACAAAAGACACAAACATAACAATTTAAAGACACAAAGCAAAGTGATTTTCTGGCTTTGCAATTTTTTTTAAGTTATATAGAGTAAGACGGTGTTTTCTTGTAGAGAGTGTGTCTTTACCAACTAAAAACAGCTCATTGCCAAAGAAGCAGCCAGCCCCTGGGAAGTCTCCTCTGGGCTCATGCTCCTGGCTGATATCTATGCTTGTACTCAATGTGCTCTTTTTAAAAGCCATAAAAATACATGCCAAGCATATATACACCCTGTCCAAGTTGGTACTTTAATTTAAACCAATAAACTGAAGCGGATGTTAGTGCCATAAGATTATTCTTGCCTTTTATATCCAGTGACCTCCAAAAAAAAAAAAAAATCAAACTAGAAATTATTAAAAAAAAAACAAAACACCATACCTTTGTAATGATTATCAATTTCTGTCTTTGTCTTACATAATTGTTGTCCCAGAACTGGATACATCAAAGCTATTTACTCAAGGGAGTTTCATAGCCTGTGAATGGAGAAAATATTTTTGTCTAGAAAGCATTCTTTTGTTCGTCTGTAGAGTGGTAATTTAATCCTACACTGTTGGGAATACCTCAGCAGAATGTTTCATGGGATTTTTGCTTTCAGCCCTCTTTGAATTTATCAACCTCATAAAAGCCTCACAACAGATGAACATGAAGATTTTTGTGATTCAGTTAAACATCCGTAGTTTAAAAGGTGTCCCTTAACTTGACTTAAGGGCTAATTTTCTTTCCTTTGAAGTCAGTATATTACATGTAGGAGCAATTAAGAATAGTGAGGAAATTAGAACAGATGTTTCACTTTAGAGACTAGGAGTTGATTTTTGTCTGTTTTTTGTTTTGTTTTGTTTGTTTTTTAGTTTTGTCATTTTCATTCCTGGACATTTCAGTAAAAACTCAAATCATTCTACAAACATTTATTGAATACTTGTGTTTTATATCACCCAATTTTAAAGGGAGAAGGATAGAGAAATATCAGGTTGATAAGCCAGTGTCGGCTTTGAATTATATTCCTAGTTCAAAAGTGTAGATTTATCTTTTCTCAGTTTGCCTCACCAACTAATTGATGTTGAAAAGGAACAAAAGGAAGATAAAACTGGAATCCTTATGGGGTTACAGTAAAAATCCTTAGAAAGGATAGTTTAAAAAAGAACTCTCTGTGGGAGAGAGACAGCTCTGAGAACAGCAGTCAAGATGAAAAGAAAGCTTTTTGAATCTGCCACTGAACCAATTCAGAATTCTGGAACCCCGTCAAAGGAGCTACTAATAGGTCACGGGAGAAGGGATGAGACCACACAAAACTCTTTAGGTGCACTTTCAGAAAATGAGCTCTATTTGGCCAGCGGTATCAATCAGGAGGTTTCGTCATGAGATGTATTACTATGCAGTTGAATCCCATTCTGTGCTACTTCTTTGAAAAGAAATAAGCATGCCCTTTGGAAGTATGTGATCTTTGAGAAGTAGGAGCAGACATCTGACCAAGTTGCAGGAGGCAAATTACATGAGCAACTCCAGTGAGAGAACAAGATTCAGAAGCAATCTTTGTATTACTTAATATTTGTATTTGAGAAAGAAAGTATAAGAAGGGCTAGTCTTAGGTATTTATTCCAGGTAGAAATTGACAGAACAAGTAGGATCATTGGACCCTCCTTTTTCGTGCATTTGGGGAGGGCTAGAAGAAGAGATTTCTGAGATTGCTGAGGAAAACACATGAAATCTAAAGTATCATAACATCTGCTTTTCTCTATAAAATGATTCCCAGTAGGATACACAATATCTTCATTAGATACTTATTACGCCAAGGCCAGTGAAATCCCACAGTAGTTCGTGACAGCATTTTAAAAATATCTTCTTTTCTTAGAGAAAAAAGTGTGCTCAGTTTTAATCAATTTTACAATGTGCACTGTAAAATTCTTTGAATATCTGTGTCCCTCCTTGATAGCTCCCAGTGGAGCTTGCTCCAGACGGCTAGGAGAGGGAGTGGAGTGGAAAGCATGGTTGGATGAATTCATACATTGCCATTTACAAGATACACAAAGATTGCTTTTCATCTTATTTTTTTATGACAGGAAAGTCAAATTCAACAAATTTTAACTGAGTGCCAAGAAAGCACATCACACTCTTCTAGGCACTGTGACCTGTACAAAGAGAGATAAGAAATAACCTGTACCCTTTTCTCACCGTTTAGCTGACTGTGATAGGACTTAATTATAATAGGAGTAGAAATTAAGAACAAGGGCTGAGTAAAGAGATTCTTTACACTAGGAATCTGTGTTTATGTCTCTTCACCTAAATAGGGAACACTTAGTAATCTGGAATTGTGTTTTACATCTCTCTTCCACCCACCTCCTCAGTACTTCACCAGTGCCTTGTGTAGAGTAAGGTTTTTAAGAATTGTTCATAAAGTTCTGTTGATGAGTTACTCAACTGTGATTGTTGTGATGAAAAATGAGTAGGTATTGAAACTATACTTTAAGAAACCATTCTGTTAGTAAGCAAGTTAAAAAAAATGGTGCAGATTTCAAGGGTTTACTCAAAATTTAGCTTAAATCAAAGAGAATTTTATTCTGGGTCTATTTAACGACCAGGAGCATAACAGGGGTTGGCAGTTTTTTCTGTAATGGCCAAAGAGTAAATATTTTACGGGCCACACACTCTGTGTTACAACAGTTCAACTCTGCCAGTGTAGCGTGAAAGCAGCCATAGACAGTATGGGACTGTGAATGAATACAGCTGTGTTGCAAAAAATCTTTTACTTGCAGAACTGAACAGTGGAAGAATTTGATCTGTGGGCTATAGTTTGCCAACCCTTGACCGAGAATGATGTGATTTGTTAGACGTCTCTTGAAAGAGAACATTGTGTTAAGAAAAATTAAACTCTATTTCTGTGATTGAAATTTATGAAGACATAAATCAGTGAGAGATACACAGTGTTTCTATGTAATTGTATGTAATTATATCAAGAAATGGACCAGTGAGGAACAAACTTGCTTCTAACAGACAGAGGTAGGGGCAAAAACAAACAAATGAGCCCATTCAAGGATTGGAATTGGTGCCATGCCCACCTCAAGAACAGTAAAATCCAGTGATTAAGAAAATTACTATGGAGCTAGACTATCTGGCTCTGCCCTCTGGGCAAATTACTTAACATCTCTGTGCCTCAGTATCTGTAAAATGGAATCGTATTATTTGTAATAATACCAAAGATATGAAAATTTTGTTGTAAGGATGGGGAGAGTTAACACATTTAATATGCTTAAAATTGTGTTTGGTGTATGGCAACATGAAGTCAATGCTAAATATCTTCTTCAGCTAATGTTCTAATCCTTCCTCTCTCATAACTTGCCTGGTAAGGAGTCTTGGGAATTAGATGCCCAGGATGCTATGTTCTTATCTAATAGGTGTCCTTAACATTACATCCATGTGATAGACATACCACCCTGGGAAAGAATATTTAGACTATAAAAAATCTTGGAATCAGGAATGAGACAGTAATGGAGCAAACAGTAGATGCAATTTTTTGTTTCATTTTTAACCATTTCATCCAAATGAGGAGGATTCATTTCCTGTAAGAATCTTGTATTATGAGTTGTATTTTCTTTCCTGGTTAAGCACAATTAGCAGCCGAGGCAAGATTAAAATAGGGTCTCAATAAATTTTAGCAACTGGCCCAGAAGCCACTCTGCAGCAGCATGTAATAAACATGTGTTAATAATTAATTCTGTGTGCCAGGCTGCTGCCACAGTGTAGCAGTTCTCCTGGAACTTCTCTGCCTCCCATCCTTTCACAGACCAACCAGATCACCCCAACCACGTTCTAACTACTAAAATGTGTTACTGCTCATGTTGCCCCCGTTGCTCTAAGATGTCTTCAACCCTGAGCCACTGCTGCTAAGATTGATACTGGGTTTGCTGCTGCTACATACAAATAAAGACCTTTAAGGAGAGCCAGGAAAGGGGAATTCTTCAGCTACAGTCAAAACACATGTGCTCAACAGAGAACTCGATGCAAATTCAGGGAATAGTTTTTGTTACATGCCATGAAGGCGCCACCAGGGACGGAGAGATCATCTGCTTACTGCCATAGGCAGTACTGATCAAAATGTCAGTAGGTAACCAAAGGTAGACGTGAACCCAAGTTAGCTGTGAATTAATTGTACAACACAAGATAAATCAATTAACCTTTCTGTATTTCATTTTGATGACAAATAATGCAGATGAATTTTTATTTTCAAGTTCACGGGGTCTGAAAATGTATATAGGGCACCTGCGTGGCTCAGTTGGTCAAGTCTTTGACTTTGGGTCAGGTCATGATCTCATGGTTCATGAGTTCGAGCCCCACATAGGGCTCTGCACTGGTAATGGGGAGCCTGCCTGGGATTCTCTCTCTCTCCCTCTCTGTCTGCCCCTCCCTCACTCACACTTTCTTTCTCTCTCTCTCTCTCTCTCTCTCTCTAAAAATAAATAAACTTAATAAAAAAAAAAAAAGAAAGAAAGAAAGAAAGTGTGAGGCACCTGGGTGGCTCAGTCGGTTGAGCATCCAACTTTGGCTCAGGTGGTGATCTTGTGGTTTGTGAGTTCGAGCCCCACATCGAGCTCAGTGCTGACAGCTCAGAGCCTGGAGCCTGCTACTGATTCTGTGTCTCCTGTCTCTCTGCCCTCCCTTGCTCACATTCTGTCAATCTCTCTCACAAAAATAAGTAAGCATTAATTTATTTAATTGTATATAAAAGTGTTTTTGAAAAATACAAAGTAACATATAAAGGTATGAAGGGATTTTTTGTTTTATGAGAAATGGTAGAAATCTATATCACTTTATGGAAATTTCCAAATTGGACCATCTGTATACCTGATTTAATAAGCATACTATCTGTATTCATCACTATCGAGCCTATAAGGAATGGTGAATTTTATTTTAATTCAAACTGATGACCAGTTGTTTATTTGTACATGAACTCAAATCAAACTGTCATTGATGTTTGGGAGCACTCATTACAATAGTTCCAATAGAGAAAAATTCGCATTTTTAATGGAAGTGGTACCATATAAACCATAATTACTCTCTTGAGTATTTCAATTAAGTGATAAAGTATCTATGCTTAGAAATTTTTGGGTCTACAACTCAATATAATAACCAAGCAAACCAAAATTATAAAAACTTGAGGACATAATTATTTCTGTCTCTCTGGCTTATTTCATTATTATTCCTTTCTTGTAAGACTAAATGTATACTGTATACTGTATAACATGTATATACATATATGCTATGTATATAATTTATACATTTTAGACTCAATTATTAGGGTTATCTCTCTAAAATGCTATGATATGATATCTAGAAACTAGAGTTCTGTAATTTTTAAGTAATTATTAACATTTATTGTTCTAAGCAGCAGTTTCTATATTTAATAAATCTTAAATCAGGAGATACAATTGATGATTTCATTAGTATAAATTGGGGAATTACAAACTTTGTAAAGTTTCAAAATATTTTCTGCATAAATATTCAGAAAAACTCAAGACATAAAGGATTCATTGAAAAAATTACTACACAGCCTAAAAGCATAAAGAATCCTTTCAAAAAGGATAAGTTCACACTTCTCTGCTAATGGATCATCAAATGTCTTTTCAGCGAAACAACAGAATGACTCTCTTTCAATGGCTTAATATTGACATCTTCCACAGCCTTCAAGTCCTGTCCAAGGCAGCACAGATTGGATATTATGGGGAAAAAGACACTGCTCTTCACATTTGTCATATATCACAGAAAGAGAGATGCACATTTTCTTGATATTTTTGGGTTCAATGAGCACTGTTGAACTAAATTTAATGTGGCATATGGATTACTCAACCCATAAAGTTTATTACAAAAATATACATCTGACAGTAGTCATTACTTACGATTTTCTTTAGAAGTTCTATTTTGAAAATTTTATATTTTATTTTACTAATTGCCAGTAATTTTTCATTTTTTTTATTATAGTTGTGTTTGAAAACATGTTTTTAGTACTTGTGAGATAATAGAAATATATATATTTGTCTCTGCCTCCAGTTACTGACACAAAGCTCCTAAAACCCTTGTAATTTCTTAAGTGATAACACTATGAGCATCTCTTGTTCTAATATTTGTCTTTGACCCTGTCCCTTCATACCAGGCTTCTAAAACTTTAGTAATTTGTAAGTGATAAATGCAGTAGGAGCATATTCTGTTCTAATAAGGGACTCTGGGTGGGATTCTGGATGGCTCCTTGGTGGGGGCTGGTCACCAGATAGACCAAACTTATGATTGATGCTTGGAATTTTCAGTCTAAGCCCCCCACCCTCCACAGAGGAGAGAGGGGCTGGAAATGGGGTTAATAACTGATCATGCTTACACAAGGAAGCCTCCACAAAATCCCAGTATCTCTCAGAGAGCTTCCAGGTGGGCAAATGCATCCTCATCAGGAGGGTGAAGCACTCAACTCCACAGGTACAGAAACTTCTGCTCTTGGACCCTCCTATTCCTTACCCTATGTATCTTTTCATCTGGATGTTCATCTGTTTTCTTTATCATGTCCTTTAATAAACTAGTAAATGTGTTTCCCTGAGTTCTGTGAACACCTCTAGCAAATTAATCAAACAATCTTTAGAATGTCTGATCTATAGCCAGTTGGTCAGAAGCACTGGTGATAACCTGGGCTTGCAACTGATATCTGAGGTATGAATTGTAGGTGGGGGGCAGGGGGCAGCAGTCTCATGGGATACCTAACTTGTAAGGTCTGACACTGTCTCCAGGTAGGTAGTGTCCAAGTTGAAATAAATGGTAGGACACTCAAATAGTGTCACAGAGAATTGCATGTATGGGGAAAAACCTCCACACGTTTGGCAATCAGAAGTGAAGTGTTTTATTTGAGGAGTAAAGGAGACCCATGGGAAAGAAAAACACCGTAGAAAAGTAGGGTTTTCCCTACATAGGAAAGTAGAAAATGGAATTTTTGTACCATAGTACTATTTGTGAAAGACAAACAGTTCTTCCTGAGTGTTTATTCATAGCGTTTCTCTAAGTATTTTCTCAAAATATAGGTTTGTGATGCAAAGTTAGTTGATTTTAAAGTGAAAAAATCAATCTATCAAACAATATGAACTGTATTCCCTGAAATGGATAATTTGCTATTGAATCATGCAAATACATCACTAACCTGAGGTCTTCCATTGCCCCCTCCCACCATCATGTTACCAGCAAAACATTCTGAATTCCTTTAAAAGTATTATTATATAAAACAAGAAATCGCTTATTAATAGAAAAAGTCCAAATGATGAGTTTAAAACTGTTACTATTTGGCAGACTAGAGGAAGAACTATGCTTAATTGTTTATTTTTATTTCATTCCCATTACCTTTATTAAAGCTGCCTTTTTGTGTTCTATATCACAGGGTAGCTCTGGTTCATGATGGGATGTTGATGTACTTGGATAAGACCGTTTATCCCTGTCATTGATTTTAGTGACTGTGCTTCCTTTAAAAATAACTCATTCTTGCATTGTACTACATATATCTTGTTTAATGTATATAATTTTTAAAATTCAGTTTTTGAAGCTTTGAAAAACAGACCTTGTACATATGGTACAACAGCTTGACCTAAATGTTCAACTTTCTTCTACTCTACTCCGTATATCGTATTTTTAAGCCTTATCTTGAAAATAGGAGTTTGAGATGATAATATCTTTAGAAATATTAAGTAATAGAAACTTCAGGGTAAAAATGGGGAAAAGAACCGGATACCAGACTGTCAGTGCATAGCAAAATGAACCACCCTCCCCTCTCCCAAAATGATGGGGGTGGAGAACAAGCCAAGAATTCAAGAAAAAAACAATTTTATGACATTCTATGATATAACTAACCTTTTATATATCCAAGAAGAGAAAACACAAGATGCTGGTACAGAGTGTTGCATTTCTAAAGGTGCTCTCATTGCCCCCAGCTTCCTCCCCTCAGTAAAAAGAGGAGTCATAGATAATCCTAAATCCTTAATTATACCATCAAATTCAGAGAAAAGCAGCCTAAGAAACTGAATAGGAAGTCATGGGGAAAATAAGGAAAAACTCTGAAGAACAGAAGCCCAGAAGACTGCTAATGGATCTGAGGGGAGGCAGAAAAGGTAAAGCTGCATCGCTCTCTGCCAGGAACTGGACTAATTTGGGGTATTGTACAGCTGCAGTCTTCAGAAGTGTGATAAAAACCTAGATGGGTTGAGTGGGCTCTAAGAAAGGGCGTTTATGAGGATCTCAAGATTGATTTTCAGCCATATTCATTATGCCCTTTGCTACTCATACTTCGTTATTAAATCTTTAATGCTGTTATTCTGTCCAATTTGTTTTCTTCCGCAATATCGATTTAATCTAAATTATTTTTTACTATATTTCACTTTGTGTTTCTCTTACCAAATTTATATTCTTAATAAGCTCTACAGCACAAAGTACTCATGGGAAATCTGTTTCTTAGATTTTGTATGTCCCCAAATTTTCTGATTTTCAACTGTATTTTGAATCCTTTTCTGTCTTCCTACCCGATCTCGGTCATTCATAAGGGTGGGCATCTCTATCCAGTCCAAGACTGCTATGTTGCTTAACACCAGGGGACCCCCTTTGCATTGTATTCTATGTGAATTTTTCTCCTTGAGTTGGTTTTGTTTTCTTTGCTATCATATAATGTGACTCATTTCTCCTAATATACCTCAAAATTTCAAAAACTGAAATTAGCTTATTTTCTTTGTTAAAAGGCTAATTTTCAAAAAGATATATAAAATGAGCACACATCAAAAATTTTATTTAACCTCTTAATGAGGGAACTGGTAAGATACTATGACTAGTTCAGAGGAGAAGTCAAGGAGTAGAGACATATATATACATATGTATATGTATATATATGTATATATATATATGAGATTAAGGAATTTTGAAGCGAATTTACAAATAGATGGAAAGCAAGTCTACCTACGGAGTAACAATCAGTTGCACTTCACCAGACACAATCAGTTTGAATTGCTATAGACAAGAATAACTCAAATTATTATTAGTTTTCATCAACTTACAAAGTTGTAAAATATCTGAAAGATAAAGACAGGTGAGGAGCACCTGAATGGGTAAGCTAGACTTTTTTTTTTTCCTATTTCAGATTCTTTCACAATTTCTCCTGATACCTTTCTCTGAACCATTCGTTGAAATCCAAGCGTTGCTTGTGTTCTACTCTTATAGAGCCTGAAACATGGGGGGAGAGATAACTTAAGTTTCCTGACATTCTTAATGAGATGTTAAAGAAACATTTGTCTGGGGTTCAGTGATACTTTACATTTCACTTTGGTTTCTTTTTTTTTTTTTTTCTCTTTCAAATCGATGTGAGCTCTGACACAGAGATATTTCAAGTTGATCCTTGAGCATCTCCAGGGTCCTTTCAGATGTCCATAACATCAAAATTATTTTTTTCAAAATTATTTTTTTAATAAAACCAAGATATTTGCCTTTTTCACTGTGTTGATGGACATTTGCACTCAGGGTACAAAAGTCACAGTAGATACAGTATCTGGCACCTAGTGTCATGGCGGAGTACATTTGTACACCCAAATTGTACTCATTTTATTCTGTTCCACTATGCACTCAAAGTAAAAGTCAACATAAAAATGCCCTAATAGTGCAGAAAATGCATTCATTTTTTAAAATTCTCAATCCTTGTGTATGCAACTTTTTAATGTGCTGTGCATAAAAGCAAAAGTATACATCAAAGCAAGTCTGGTGCATACCAATATATAATCACTGTCTTGAGGAATAACACTTGTGCAATTTTTTTAAGTTGCTAGTTGAAGTAGCCATTATGAAAACATGACTTGAAAAATAACTAAAAGATAATCTGTGGCTCTTCAAATTTGAATATTTTAAGCCATTTTCTCAAAAATTAACAAAGTAAGCCTGCCATTTTGAGGAAAGCAGCTGACAGTATTTGTTTCCCAATAATAAGCCTCAAGATTTCTAGTAAAAATTAGAATTTTGGAAAATGTATATTCTTCACAATGAGCTTCAGAGCTTCACCATGGTTTCTGATGAGTTCAGTAGTAATAATAACTAAGGTGATTTTTTAATATGATATAATAAAATATGTCAATCTTTGAAAGATATCCATTACTCAGTGAATCAGTATTTTTCAAATAACCAATAAATGATGTTACAAAATCCTGCAAAGGTAAAATATCCATTTAAAATGCAAGAAAGACCAATGGAATTTTAATGTAACAGAGGATGTAAAGATTATTAGTATAGTTCCAGATTCCACATTGCAACTATACTTTAAGGAACTACCACTTATCCAATTTGTGTATGTTTAAAAAGACAGTTTAAATAATGCTAATTTTCCAGTTACATTCACTGTGAAGCTGGAGTTCATGTACTTCCACCAAAGCAACAATTCACAATAGATTGAATACAGAAGTAGATATGAAAATCCAACAGCTTTTGTTAAACTTAACATTGAAAATTATTGTAAAAGTAAAGAATACTCCTCTCACTATTTTTGTTTTGTAAGATATGATTACTTTTCACAAAATATGTTATTTAGGTTAATGTGTAATGGATTTTATTATTGTTATTTTTAAATAAGCTACTCAGTAAATATTTGAAAAATTTCTCAGCTTTAAATTCTTTTTTTTTTCTTTTTTCGGTTTTAAATTCTAATCCAATGGGGCGCCTGGGTGGCTCAGTCGGTTAAGCGTCCGACTTCAGCTCAGGTCACTATCTCGCGGTCTGCGAGTTCGAGCCCCGCGTCGGTCTCTGGGCTGATGACTCAGAGCCTGGATCTTGCTTCCGATTCTGTGTCTCCCTCTCTCTCTGCCCCTCCCCCGTTCATGATGTGTCTCTCTCTGTCTCAAAAATAAATAAACATTAAAAAAAAATTAAAAAAAAATACATGTACAATATCATTTTGCTCTAATGAAAAATTCTCTCTCTACATATCTATCCATTTATCTGTATTAAAGCTGGCCATTTTTGAGGGTTGTAATTTCAGGTTGGTTTAGTATGCTAATGTTGGTATTTTTCTTAAAGTCATTATCTTAAATACGTATATTCACAATAATAAAAGAAAAAAAAGGAAATAAAGATACTCAAAAATATTAAAAATATACATTTCACAAATATCTGAGATTTCAGTAAATACATAATAAATACACAGTAAGAATTACTTGCTTTGATTTTGGATCAATTGGAAACCAAAAGAGAAAGAAATGAAAATTGACCCCTGTAGTTTCCTATGGCTGCTGTAGCAAATTACCATAAATTTAGTGTCTTAAAACAAGAGAAAGTTATTTTCTTACAGTTCTGGAAGCCATAAGTCCAAAATGTGTCTTAGAAGCCTCAAATGATGTTGCAGCTTTGGCTCTTTGTGGAGGCTCTAGATGAGAACCTGTTCCTTGCCTCTCCAGCTTCTGGTGGCCACTTGCCTTCCTTGGCTTGTGGCTGCATCATGCAAGTCTCCACCTCTGTAGTCACATAGCCTATCCTCTTCCATTGTCAAATCTCCCTCTGCTTCCCTTTTAGAAGGACACATGTGACTAAATTTTAACACAACCAGATAATCCACAATAATCTCATCTCAGAGTCTTTCATTTAGTTACACCTGCAAAGTCTCTTTTACCATATAAGATTAACATTCACAGGTTCCAGCGATTCGGACATGGATATCTTTGGTGGTCATTATCCAACCTATCACAACCACTGCTTCACATCATGTACAGAAATCGATTCTACATAAAATATAGATCTTTAAAAAGCTTACAAAAGATAAGCTAAGAAAATAACCTTATAATTTTGAACCAAAGATATCTTAAAGGTGACATAAAAAGCACTAGTTACAACCATAAAGGAAACAATAAATAGACCTGCGCCAAAATTAAGACCATATGGGGCACCTAGGTGGCTCAGTTGGTTAAACATCAGACTACTGATATCACTTCACATCATGATCTCACAGCTGTGGGATCAAGCCCCACATGGAGCTCCAAGCTGATGGAGCTCCAAGCTGAGCAAGGGGCCTCCCTGGGATTCTCTTCTGACCCTCCCTGACTTGTGGGTGCACACACTCTCTAAATAAGTAAACATTAAAAAAAGATTGTTAAAAAAATCTATGTACTTACATATATGTCTAAAGTTGATTATTAAGTGAAGAGAGAAAGATGAATAAGGCTACTTATTGCATTATTTTTTTTAAACTTTTTAATATTCATTTATTTTTGAGAGAGAGCGAAAGAAAGGGGTGGGAGAGGGGCAGAGAGACAGGGAGACAGAGAACCCAAAGCAGGCTCCATGCTGTCAGCCCAAAGTCGGCTGTGGGGCTTGAACCCACAAACTGTGAGATCATGACCTGAGCCACCCAGGCATCCCCATTATTTTATTTTAAAAAATAAAACTAAGGCTATATAAATATTTGGGTGTGTGTGTATACACACACACACACACACACACACACACACACACGATAGAAAAGAATACCTCAAAGTGGGATGAAAGAATGAGCTGGAGAAAGGGAAAATATTTCTTTTTTTATTGATTTTTTTATTTTTTTATGAAAGACAAATAAAAATTATAATACAAATAATTAACGATAATAATAAACCAAGTTCTGTAATACTCAACAGGTGCCAGAGACTTTTATTATTTTATTTAATTATCACAATAATTCTAATAATCACTTGCTCTCTTCATCCCATTATAGTATATGAGGAAACTGAGGCTCAGGATAAGATCATCTTGCTATTAAGAAACAGAGGCAGAAGTTAACAGAAGTTAATTTCATGTGAAGTTAAATGCTGTTAATGCCATGCTAGTCTCAGCCTGTGAAAAATAATGTATATTTCTGATATAGTATTACTACATTGAATAGTTATCTAATAATACTCCTAGCCATCTCACTAAGTCATTAGTCCTAGGGGACAAAAGATTGTGTTTTTTGAAAGAATGATTGTAATTGAATAAAACATAAATAAAATCACTAATTTCATGGAATATTTGTTCTTTTAAAGGTAGTGAGAAAAATACCGGACAACAGTTTCTTCATTTATTTCTCATGGATGGAAGGCCCACAGTTAAATATGGATGCGGGAGTTCTCACAATATCTTGACTCTTTCTGCTAATTATAGCATTAACACAAATGCGTTCATCCCTATCACAATACGGTAAGTCTTCCACAGTAGTTCTTTGAATTATACTGCTGAAACTTATTTTTTCAATGTTATCTATATGTATAATAGCCACCCAAATATGAAAAGAAGGACAAAAAGGTCCATCTGAAAGTAGTCTCACTAATCAGTGTTTTCAGTTTGATGGATAAAGTATAAATTAAACTAAGGTATAATATGATACCATCCAGTGGCAATCCAATTACATACAGAATGAATTTCTTTGAAAAATACCATGGAGCTAATAAATAGGTTAAAGAATCCTGTGGTCCACTTGAAATTAAGATCCGGTAGTTGTTCAAGAAAATATCTATTGAATGAAAATAGCCATTCAGAACTGGGGAGTTGGGGCAGGTGGCCATTGACTCTGCACAGAAAAAGAAAATCCAGTGGGAAAAAAAAATGAATATTAGATGGAAATGCTTTCTGGGGTGTATAAACTTTTGGAAGGCAGTCTTGGAATTAATTCATACTTCAGAATTAGGACATCTCAGAAGAGAGAGATGAGTAAATATGATGGTCACATCCCAAGGGTATTACTGAACAAAATTTAAATGTAGCAGCCAAGAATTTAAAATTCTTTATCAGTATAGCAATCTAGTGATAATGGTCTCTAAAGTTACTCCGTGTCAGTTAAAAATAACATTTTGTGCCTGAGTTTGTATGTTAGATGACAATTGGATATGTTAGTCTGATTAGCTGGAATCTTGGCTAACCTGTGAAGGTTATATAAATCAAATAAGCTTTCCCAGAGTCTGTATCAGTCTGAAAATAAAATCAAGGAAATTGACACCAATCTTAAAATGGAAACTCCTTACAGCATCTTACTCATTTTTAATGCAGTTTGCAGGACATCTGACAGAAAGATGCTCAGTAAATGTTTGAATGAAGAAAGGAGAGTGTCTGGGGCTGGGCAGATCAATTGGTTATGACAAGAAGGCAATAAAATTACCCTAAGGTAATGAAATTATTATTCACAGATTAGGAAGACCCTTTTGGAAAAGAGAGTTGTGTGTAGACAAAGCAAATTGTCAGAGCAATGGACTTAACCATCTCTCTGACAAAAGTTGCAGTTGCTCACACAAAAAAAGAGCCAGATGAGAAAGTGAATAACTTAAAACCCAATTTAAAAGGCATTTTGATTGATAACACCCTCATTTTATACAGTGTAATCATTTCACACAAACAATGGCACATTTGATCACATATGAAGTAATTTCTGTTTTGGTCAAACTTACTTAAAGGGATGATTTTATTTCTTGCCTTTAAGTAATGATACTTAACTAGGCAGTCCTCAAACCACTCAGAGCCTTAGGTAGCCTGAAGTTCGTGAAACCATCCTTTAAAAAAATATTGATACTCCTAGTGAAACTAAAAACCAAGGACTTTCCAAGTCCTTCAATTATTTTTATCCAAAATTTAGGAAGTGAGAAAGAGATATCTCCACTGACACGAAAATGCAAATCTGCTTTGTCTTAAGCGCAGTATCCTGCCAGACAATAGATTACATTAAGGGCTGACCCTAGGACTATATTGTATATTGTGTATTATATATTATATAAATTATTTAAGAGTATACAATATAAATAACAAGTATATTCTAGACAATTCTTAAGAACTTTTACTGTGAAGGTATAAAAAGAGGTAAGGTGGTAACTAGAGGGAGGTGAGGAGTCAAAAGGGAAAAAATGTAGGATGAGAGATTTCAGCATGTTTAATTTGGGATTTAATTCCACTCAATATGCTAGTTGAGTGGAATGTGTTAATACATAGAAAAATAATGAACAATTGAGAATATAAAGTCCCTTAGAAGTTTAAACTGATGAGATACAACCTACATGAGAGAAGATTCCTACCAGAGGGAAGTGAAAATGGAAAAAGAGGCTTTTGATCTTCTGTCTGTGTACATATCTTGGTCTATGACTACCTTTTGCTTTACCCCTATATGTTCAGTTGTTTATGTCACCTTCTCTTTCTGTCTTGCCTTCTCTGCTCTCCACTCTTATTTCTCCATCCTTATTGGGGACAAGTTAAAATTAAAAGGGTCTTTTGTGGGGGTGTCGGGGTAGCTCAGTCGGTTGAGCATCCTACTTTTGATCTCTGCTCAGGTCATGATCTCATGGTTTGTGAGTTCAAGCCCCATGCCGGGCTCTGCACTGACAGTGTGGAGCCTGCTTGGTATTCTCTCTCTCTTTCCTTCTCTGTCTGTCTGTCTCTCTCTCTCTCTCTGAAAATAAGTAAATAAACCTTAAAAAAAAAAAAGTACATATTAAAAGGGTCTGTTTGTACAGCTCTTTTTAATTGTCTCTGACAGGACACTTGTTATCCAAATTCAAAACAAATTTGTCCCTAAAAAGCATGTGAATTAAGTTCCTTTTTAATTATATGCATGTTGTTGGAATTTCATCTGTATTTAAGGGTTCTTGACAATAAAATACCATAGCATGATTGATAAGAATTTACTTTAAAAAATTAGTGGAATGAGCTCAAAGGTAAACATGTAAAATATGACTTGGATTTTTATTTTGATATCAGCCACAGAGAATAAACATGTACTCCTACTAAATCTGCATTGTACCTGTAGGATAGATGACAGAAGTAGAGCAAACTTGAATAAGCCACTTGTAGTGATTGAGGTCAATTCAGTATCAAGATAGAAGTTCTTCTTAAATGAAATGGAGCGGAGATCACAGCTCTACAGATAGATTGTAATTCATACTCATGCACAGTTTGTCTTTCATTTCAACAAATTTTGAAAGGGATCACATAGAGAGAGTCTTAGTTTTCACAAGGGTTATTCTCCTTTGGGGAAGTTCAGAAAAATTGTCTTACTATATATATACTTTTTAAAGTTTCTGAAGTTTAAATTTTTCTGGCACCTTTTGTGTCTGTCCTGAACAAAAGCTGACTCTTTATTCAGCATTTGTTCTGTAAAGAAACCCTGTGTCCTTTCCTCTGAGTAATTTACTGTGTTATTATCTGCATATTTTAAATCCACACAGCCTATTCTACCATAGAATCCTCAAGGACTTATCCTGATGTGTATTATCCATGTATATCTGAGGCATACTCCAATATCTAGTGATTTATTTTGGTTAACAAACTGTTAGGTAGCCAAAGCCGAGTGGATATTGACCAAGAATTGCATGACTGCCAGAACCACACATCCCGATCAGCCACTTTTTAGTAGCTGGCCAGTGTAAAGGAATGCATGCAGGGTTTGATATTAATTGAACAGAAGCTGGAAAAGTTACTAATGGTTGGGCAGCAAGAACCTTAGAACTTGCTCAAACCCAAACATCACATAAAACCACTGCAAGCATTTTTAACACATCATCTTGTTAGATATTTGGTCCAGAAAACAAAATAACAAAAACTGCTGTCGAGTTTTGTAAATGGACTGATTTTTACCTCCTGTTTGATCTTACTAATTTCTATGAAATAAAAACCTCTTGTTAGGTGTATGTATATTTGTGTGTGTGTGTGTGTGTGTGTGTGTGTGTGTGTGTGTGTGTGTACATGCGTTAGTACATATCTGTGCAAATTTCTTTTTATTAAGAAAGTAGAAAAAAAAGAAAGGGACACCTGGGTAGCTCAGTTGGTTAAGCATTCAATTCATGATTTTTGATAGCATGGAGCCTGCTTGGGACTCTCTCTCTTTCTACCCCTTGTCTGCTCTCTCATTCTGTCTCTCAAAATAAATAAATAAGGGTGCCTGGGTGGCTTAGTCAGTTAAGCATCTGACTCTGGATGTTGGCTTAGGTCATGATCAGACAGTGCTAAGATGAAGCCCTGTGTGTTGAAGGCATGGAGCTTGTTTGAGATTCTCTTTCTTCTCTTTCTGCCCCTCCCCCAGCTCTCTCGTGCTCTCTCACTCTCTCTCTCTCTCTCTCTCTCTCTCTCAGAATAAACATTTAAAATAAATAAATATTTTAAAAAGCAGAAAATAAATTTATATAATGCAAAACTAGCATTAAAACCTTCAAGACTGGGAAATAAAAAGGATTCTGAGCAGGATTGCTTTTAACTATATCAAATGAAGAGATTTAGTGGTAAATAATTTACGAAAATTAAGAAAGGAACAAATGACAACTTCTTATAATACCTGTATATAATTTGTCAATGGCCTTTCAGGCAGCTCTGCTCAAAATCAGCTTCAAGTGCTTTGCCATTTTCCCCACATAAATTTTCGGTATTATAAGTTGTTTCCTGTTGTCCTATAACTCCATGGCATTTGTCCTGTAACTGCATACAGAGAATGATAAGGAAACTACTCAAGTTTATGTAAGAAGAAAGAATATCCATAATGTATTATCAGCTGTAATCTTGAGAGTAACTCAAAATGTCCTTTATGTCTCTGATTTTCTAAAATATAAAGGTTTTTCACACGTTCTTGATAGTTAATATTATGTGAGTTATGGATTACATGCCTTTAGTCTTAGAGCCCAGAAACTATGTAATAGCAACAATCTTCACTTCTTGAAGCAGATGGTGACTTTTGAACTGCGCTAAATCTATAAGATATTAGATTTATTCATAAAACGTTGCCATGTCAATATGGAAAGTTTGGCAGGCTTTTCATCTTAAAAAGGTCAAACTTCATCACTTCAATATTAATTTCTGTATCTTTTCCATCAACACTTCCATCTGGTATTTCTTAGAGGAAATGTAGGAAAACTATAGCTAAATATGTGAAATATGGCATAGTACTTTATCATTACATTGACTTGTACATAAATACATAAATCTAAACATTGATCTTGCTCCCTTATCCATACATAACACAGTAATCATACATAACATGCCCGGTACTAGTGAACAACAACTTACAATATAGTTTATTTGTATTGAATTGAAAATATCCACTACAAAACTAAAATTTATTTTGTTAAATAAGATTAAATCTTTTAGAGGTTTGTGGGTCTAGAAGTTGGTGATTTTAGTACTGTTTAGGATTATTGGGTAGAGTCTTCTGCTAGCATGTGTAGTTGTGTCTAAAATTCACAAATATCTTGAGAAACAAGGAAGTGTCAGTTTGGTGTTGAATGAGGCAGAAATAGAAGGAAGAGCTTTCTAAATAAAGACATTGCTATCTAAATGTGAGGCTGAGTCTACACAGTGTGTTCACTGAATAATATGTCAGCTATGGACTCAACCAACCAGTGATATAAAAAAATAATTTCAAGTGATTGACTATATAGTCACATGCTTGCTCCTTTTAATTATGCAATTCAGTTCAAGTTGTCCAAATGGAATGGCTATTATCAAAGTTAAAAAAGTAAAGATTCAAGTCCTTAGTTCCTCATCTTCTGGTGTGCTGAGATACCAAGACAGCCAGAGAACTGATTGACCCTTAAGGCCTCAGAGCAACCGCAAAGACTCTACTAAGAAGAAAGGGACTTAACAGTTGAAAAGTGTATCTATAACATAAGAAATAAACTGGATTTTGAAAAAAGATTAGAAATTTACCAGAGGGACAGCAGGTGGAAGAGGATAAGCAATGACATCATGGTGAAGATTAACACATGCAAGAAATTGTATGGAGATTGAGTATGACAGGAACATCAAGTTTGAGATGAAAGGATATTTAGTTCTTCAGCAAATCATCATCAAACTTTGTAATTTCTAATGCAGAAAATTACAATAAACTAAAATAAAAGTGAAGAAATTCTTTTGAGAATCAGCAATGTATGCTGAAGAAAGCCGCACATGTTCTTCATTCTTTAATGTTAATGGTAGATTTCTACTACAACTGTCAGGGTTATTGAGGAAGTTGGAGGTATTCTTGTGTGGTGCAGAATATATGGTGACATGAACTTCAATCCCTAAAAGCCTCTTCTCTCTGTAATTCTAAAAGGCATGTATACTATCATCTTTAAGACAAGATTACATAAGAAAGTAACAGGAAGCAAATGAAGACTTAGGGGCAAACTAAATAATCAGAATTTTTTCAGAACAGCAATAATTGATAAAGTCAGAGAACAGTCTGCCTCACAGGAAAGTTAAAGGGATTGAACATGTTAAAAAATAAGATTCATGAGGAAATGCCAAGGGATTCTTTGTTTATTAAGAGTGGTGGTCTGGGGCGCCTGGGTGGCGCAGTCGGTTAAGCGTCCGACTTCAGCCAGG